>NC_084948.1:28365664-28488164 GCF_949316205.1 Platichthys flesus | reverse complement strand
CACACTTTATCATCCTGTGAAGAAGAAGGTTTTTCAATAACACTTCTTCATTTCAGATCCACAAGATCTACAGCATCCAGAGGATCCACAGGTCAGGAACCAATCTGGGAACCACATCAGGGGCCGAACCAGGAGCCACACCGGGTACCAGACCAGGAACTAGACCAGGAACCAGAAGAAGGCCTGTCAGATGGTTTGTTTCTATTCTGCTGCTGATTTCTTCAATCTGGTGTGAATCAGATCCATCTCTCAGGTGTGGGAATCAAACATGAGGATTTGCAGTCAGTTCTAATCCCTCACATGTAGAACTGATCTTTCAGTTGATCCATATTTAATTTCCTGAATCAACGGAACAATGAAGTTAAAACACTGCGTTGCTTTATAATCTGCAGGAAGAACTTCTGTCCTGTCTGTGGCTTTCAAGGGAAAACAAATCTATATCCTCTTTATTAAAGTAAAAGTGTATACTATTTGATAAATCATAACAGGCTATTTACCTTTCAAAACCTTTATTAGAATACAACAATGAATCATTAATTAACAGTGAATCATGACCTGTGATTTACAGTGAGGCCATTCGAGCCTGGAGCTGCGTCACGTCAGGTCAGTTCTGCTCCAGTGATCCTCTGCTGTTTGTGCGTCTGTCAGCTGACAGTTGAACTGGTCTCTGAAGGCTTCCAGCAGGTGAGGGATGGTTTCCTCCACGCTAACGTCTCTGTGCAACTCAGCGCTCAGCGACGTCACTCCTTTACCTTCGATGCCACACGGTACGATGTGGCTGAACCACGACATGTCGGTGTCACAGTTGAGAGCCAAACCGTGAGATGTGATGTATCGACCACAGTGGATTCCTGACAATGACAAGAAAACAAGTTCACAAGCTTGATAAGGAAGCTCTGAGACTGTGTATCACGTCGTCGCCTTAACCCAAGCTTCTAAACACCTGAATGTATTTTTGTCTTTACAAATATAACTGAACTTTTTAATAATGTATAATAATATAATGTGAAGTAAACTTAGTTTCAGATCAAATGTTTCAAACATATTAACCTTTGTAGAACTACAACATGAATGTGTTAAATGAGAGTGCAGAGTTGTCTTACCGACGGCACACACTTTGTTGTCACCAACCCAAACGCCAGTGTGAGGCGACGTGGACGCTTCAACACCAAACCTGCTGCAGACGGAGATGATGGTTTTCTCCAGCTGGCAAACGTACCAGCGAACACTCTGAGAAAACACAGAAGGGATTCAAACTGTGTCCAGTCACATTTACCAATGCTAAAGGGCAGACTCAATCAGCTCCGACCTTCTTGAAGCTGCCCAGGTTCAGGACGGGGTAGCAGACCAGCTGTCCCGGGCCGTGAAATGTGATGAGACCCCCTCTGTTGGTCCGGTGGACTTCTGCCCCCAGTAGGCGGAGTTGGTCCAGCAGGGGGGCAGGGTAGGGTTTGTGGCGGATCCCAGTGGTGTAAACTGGTGGGTGCTGGCAGAGCAACAGTGCGTGAGCTGGACCGGACCGATGCCGGTTCACATAGACCTGCTGCAACCGCAGAGCCTCCTGATAGGTGACCAGGCCCAGACGGACCACCTCCACCACCGGCCTGATGCCCTTCATCCAGGAACCAGACCAGGAACCAGACCAGGAACCAGAGACTAGAACTAACACATCAGGTGAGTTAACATGCTGATCTCATACAAGATAAGACCCCAGCTGGTTTCTATGGAGGTAGTATAAGCAGTGCTGATAGATCATCATAACTTTACTTGTTAAATCGTGCAGATAATCAATTACATCATAATTATTCAATTATATTGTTGATAAACTGATATTTTACAAATCAATAATTCCGAGAAATGATCCAATTAATAAATAATGAATAAAATCGATAATATATTTTAATTAAAATGTGTTGGAATATAACCGGACAGAAAATGAACATGTATAAAGTATAAAATAATAAAAAAGACATGAAACTGCAGCAGTTGAACCAGTTGAAATCTGTATAGACTGAAGTTTTTACCTGAATCCTCACTGACCCTGCGCCGCCATCTTTCTTCTTCTTCTTCTGTCAGATCAGTATGTACTTCCGGTATGTACCTCTAGAAAAAAGTTTTTCATAATAAAACTTGTCAGGGTTCATTTGTTTTAGTCTTCTCACACTGTTGCCCAATACTCTCTTTCGTGTGTTTTTTTTAATAACAATAATCATTCATAATTAGAAATGTATAACGGTTATAATGCACTGAGAAGTAGCTCATGATGTGAAATCAAGTGACGCATTTATTTTGATGTTACTTTGAACAATACAATATTAATGTTTGTTTCCGCCGGATGTTTGTCACTTGTTTAACAGACCTTTCATTATGTCCTATTATCATATCGTTTTCATACAATAAATCAAATTAATCATATACACTGGTTTTATTTTGAAGCTCCACCAGAGCAGGCTCGCGCCATGTTGTGCCGGGGTTGGCGGGCTGCTCACTTCCGGTGGCGGCCGGGCGGGGTTTGTTGTGAGCGGACCTGATAGAGGACACTTAGCAGGAACATGGCGGCCGCTCGGTCCGCTGAACGGCCCGGGACCGCGGCCAGCGCCGCCGCCGGCAGGTCCCGGTCCGGAGCTGCGAGCGGCCCCGGGTCGAGTCCACCGGAGGACGAGGGGACGAAGTGCGCGGCGTGTCCGGAGGGTACGTCCGGGGGCAGGCCGCCCTGCGGACACCCGGCCTGTCCGCCCTGCCGGGCCCGGAGACAGCCAGCCGCCGAGGAGCGGCTCCGGAGGAGGAGTGACCCCGAGAAGAGCAGCAGCAGGACGGGCAGAAGAGGTCGGTGTTCACCGGGTAGAGGGAGGCGGACATCCCGCTGAGTCAGCTCCGTGTTTGAATCTGAGCCGCAGACCAGAACACCAACATGGAGGAGTTTCACTAGGAAACTTTGTTTACACCAGACCGAGGCCGCGACAGTCCCGACCCAAGGGTTCCGACCCACGGGTTCCGAGGAGTCTGTTTACACTGCATTTAATCTGGAGATTTGATCCAATTATTTAATTTGATTTAAAGTGTCTATATGATCTAATGAGAAGATTTGATCTGATTTGATCTGATTGGTTGATTGGATCAGTTGGTGATGAATCAGTCACACTGATGAGAACTTGTGCAGCTGAAGCAGGAGCTGATGTATCTGATGTGTTTCTGGATGTTCTTCTTTGTAAGAAGGACCCGGAGTTATTTAGTTCAGTTTGAATGAATTATTCACTTTTACATTTTTTATCCTTTAATGATCTTGAGTCTTTTTCATGAGCTTAAGTTTCTGTGGAGAGTCTCTGCTTCCTAAGCCTTCCACAAATATTCACTCTGAAAGGATCTTAGCATGTATTATATAAATAAAATAATATTACAGCTGATTACTCAAATGAAGATTTAGTTTTATGAGAATTAGAAATCACAATTGCATTTTGTTAAGAAATGACATCCTGCTTTAGTTTACTAAATAATCATAGATGCTCGCATCCGTTTCAAAACAATAGTACTTGGTACCGTGCTTGTGACGGATCGGGTCCAGGCCACATCCAGGACCTTGTCCAACCTTACAGCCCTTCCACTCTGCTCTGCACCAACCAATCAGCTGCTCCCTCACTGCGATGGACAGCTGTCACTCAACAACACCCCCCCTGTTTCTTGTCCCGGCTCCTAAACTGTGAAACCAGCTCCACATGGACATCAGGACAGGAAGTCCTCACATCGTCCTCCAGACTGGAGACACATCTCTTCAGACCACACCTGGGTCAAGAAGACTATGTTTAATAACCATCGTCAACTCTGGTGTTTATGTTAAAAAATAAATCATAAAATTAAGTTAAGATGCACTTATATGTAGCACTTTGTAGTTTGGCTTCCTGAAGTTAATTGCTCTCCTTGATATTGTTGTTCTGGGTTTGTTCCTCGTGGTTGATGCTACGATACAATATCAGTGTTTGTTTCTGTTTTGATAAAAGATCAGCTAAAAGTAATGTGATGTGTCATTCTTATGGTGCTGGTGTTATTATAACATGATTTGTGTGTTTGTGTTATACTTATATATGTATGTGTGTGTGTCTTTGCAGAGTTCTTTGTGTGTCCTGCGCTCTTCGCTAAGTCAGCTGACGTTTCATCAGGAGCCAGCGGGAAACACAAGGTGAGCGAGGACGAACGGAGTCAGGGTTCATGACCTCTGACCTGACTCACCTCTTCCGATTGGTTTGTGTGCTTTGTGTTGTGTTTCCTGATAAATTCCTGATCCCATTGATCGAAGAAGAACAGCAGAGCTCGTGGTCAGTTGTGTGTTGAACTCTGACCTTGACGTTGATTAGCTGCAGCAGATTCTCTGTGAGACTCCAACTGTTGTCGCATGTTGTGTTTCAGTTGCTGTTGTGTGACGACAGAGAAGAGTTTAGGAGACGTAAAGACGACTCAGTGCGACGTGACGGCATTGTGAGTCTGACTCTTGTCTTTAACATGTTCAGTTCAGGAGTGACAATTAAACATGAAGGGTTTGTCTTCTTAGGGAGTTCTTTCAGATTCTGAGAACGAGGAGCCCATCAGGAAGATCAGGAACGTCTCTGCCTTCGTCCGGAGAACCAAAGCCTCGTTAGTTGTCGCTGGGTGAGCAGAACCATAGAATCATGAGGAGTCGTGCAGCTTAAACACCCGACTGTAACCAACTGTGGTTTTGATGCCCTGACATGTATTTGTTCCTCAGTGGTGCTCAGAGGAGTCGAAGCTGCACCGACCCGGTGGAGGTAGGAGGACGGAAACTGAAGGTCACCGCTCAGCCGGCCATGATGGACCAGGTACAAGCCCTGATCTGAGAGCAGCTGTTTAGGAGTTGTGTTCTCAGCTCACGGTCATCTTCTTTTGTCCCTCAGGTGTTTTACAGCGACTGTGATCAAATCTCCAGATATTTACACTGCACAGATTAGTTGATTAGCTGAAGTTCCATCTGACACGAAAACATGATAATGCTTTTAATGAGTGAGGGTCAAGGTCACAGTTCAGGTGTTTGAGTGAGTCCTGTGTCATATTAACTCTCCTGTTACCAGTGGTGTTTAAAGTACTTGAAAGCCAATACTTTAGTAAAAGTCAGCCGTAAGAAAATGACATGAGTCAAAGTCGCTCATATAAAATGTTCTTAAGTATCAAAAGTAAATTACCCAAAAGACCGTACACACACAACAACTCAAAATTGTTCTCGTCAGGATTTAACAATAATATTTTATTTTACAAATTTGGAACCCCAGATGCTGAGGTTCAAGTAGTAATGGACCAGTACATCTGAGCTTCTAGGGACAACAAAGAATCAACACAACGGAATAGTGCCTCTTGTTTCTAAAACACTAATAGACCACAGTACAACCAGTGAAACATTAAACATGGACCTTCACTTTCTAATCAGAAGCAGGAATGAAACACAATGTCCCTTATGATAACTCAGCAAAGGGAAACAAGATCTAGGCACACAAAATAGGATAGTGTTCCTCTTTTGTTAACAACCTGCACAGTGCTAGTACAGAGAAGAAACAATCACTGGACACAATCTCATTTTGCTGCCAAATTTCCGACCGAATAATAAAGACTGAACTGAGCTCCTGCTTGATCACCTGGATCATTCTAAAGAGGATAAATGGATGAGGAATGTGCTCGCGTTGATCAAAGGCAAATGTATGCTTCTCCGTTTTGATGGACACGGACAGAGAGGACCGCCTTCTCCAACGTGGAACGCCCTCTCCGGGCCTCTCCGTGGCTCCTCGGAGAGCTTTTCGTGCAGCTCTCATTTTTCTAACTACACGTCGGCGTGGTGGACGCCAACGGATAGCCCTTGGCTGTGATTGGTCCGCTAACGCCAGCATTTCTGGACGACATCATTTCCGGACCTCAAACTTCCTGTTCCATTCCCTACATCACAATAAACCTAAATCACAACTACGACTCTATGATTAATGTGACAAGTGTGTTAAGCCAGCGGCGTTGTCCGGCTGACGGTGGCTGGTTAGAGCACTTACGGCACGTGTGTACGGTCACATACGGTTATAACGAACTTTCATAACGGGGCTAGCGGGCTAACCACCATGCTAACTGCGGTGGGAACAGCGCAAAATGACACCGTCAGGTTGGAAGCAAACACTTGGTAGTAGTTAGTATCGGGTTTCTGTGCTGACTGTGTGTGGAAGCTGGGGGGGGGGAGCTAGCTGCCTCCATGTAGCTTCAAGCTGTTGCAGCTGTTGAATTAGCAACGCAGTTTGGAAACAAGACCGGGGAACCGCTGCGTTAAGACACGATAACATAAGCATTGTGACCCGCTGGGTGTCACTTTATTCGCGTCATCAACATCCTTTTTCTGTTAGCTGCCATCGTTCACTGTGTGTGAGGAGCAGGGAGGACGTAAATAAACCAGCGTGGACTTCTTCTATATACCTCATGAGGTAGGCTTCTCTAAGCTCGACTTCAGTTGCGCCATCTACTGTTCTGGCGATGAATTGTTTTCACAACAAAAAGGCTCGTAGAACTATAAATCAAAAAGGGTCCGTCCGTCCGTCACTCCGTAACGGACTCGGAGAAGCATACTGAGGCCTTAAGTCCCTGACCTTTGTACACCCATGGCTACTCTCCATTGGATGGTGTAGTGAGGTCCTCGGATCGGCCCTGCCAGAGTCTACTTAATTACAGTAGCAAAGAATTTGTACTTTGTTACTTCCCACCACTGCCTGTAACTGTCTCTTGTTGTTGTCAGGTCGGGATCACTCACAGCTACACGGCAGGAATCCTTCTCTCCTCTGAGAATAGTCGCTCCGTCTCGGCTCCGATCGCTGCTCCTGACCGGAGGCTCACCTGGCGAGCTGTGATCACATCATCATCCTCCACTCCTCTGGTCCTCCCTCTGCCTCAGCCCGAGCGCTCCATCAGCCCTGAGAGCAACGACAGCATCTCAGAAGAGCTCAACCACTTCAAGCCCATCGTCTGCTCGCCGTGCACGCCGCCCAAACGTCTCCCAGACGGCCGTCTGTTGGAACCAACCATTGTTAAGTCCACGCCTCGGAATCTGACCCACGGCCTGCAGAAATCCACCAGCTACGAGGCCAGTCCTGCTGTGCTTCAGAAGTGGAGACAGATCGAGCTTGATCGGCAGAATCTCAAAGTGAACTCCAAGGCCACGCTGACTAGCCCAATCACAGAGCGCCACGGCAAGACCAACGGCGGCGAGGAGGCCGCAAAGACTCGTGTGTCTTCTGCAGGAGACGGGCTGACATCCACCAACAAGAGGAGGCTGCTCTTCGATCCTCCAGCCGGGGACACGGACACTTTCCAGAAACAGTCTGTGATGATCCGGGTCCCTGCTATCCGCTACAGCAGCGATGCAACTTTCAGAGGTTGTTCAGACCATGAAACGACAGTCGCAGTTCCTGAATCCTGCAGCGCGGGGGTGGTGTTTAGTCGAAAACAATCATTCTCCCCGTATTCTGAGAACTCTGGTTTCCAGTCGTGTAAATTAGTGCCAAAGGACAGGCAGAGTCCCAGGAAAGAGTCTGACAGCACCATCCACAACCAGTCTACCTCAAGGAGGGGCAAGAAGAGGAAGCAGAAGACGAAGCACCTGGACTCAGAGCGCGATGCTGACATGAAGAGGAGCCGGCCCGGCAGCCAGGACGCCTTCGACGAGCGGTACATCTGTCAGATCCAGCAGGAGCGGCAAGACCGGGTCCTCGCCCTAAAGCTGCAGAGACAGTTTGACCTGGAGAACCAGACCGTCAACCGCAGGAGGAGCCCCGACACGTACTTCCTGCGATCATGGATGTCCAATCAGAACCGCAGGAGGCGTGGTCTGAGGAGATCCCGACGAATCAACAAAAAGTACTAAAAAGGATTTGTCTGCTGACTCAGCACAATGTCAGACAGGAAGTGGTTCAAATATGCAAAGTGATGAGAGGTTTGATGAGTATGAATGTTTTTCAATCGTCGTCTCAGCGACAAGTTTAATGTCCTGAACATGTTTTATTTTCTTTTCACCAGCAAATCACCAAAAAGCGAATCAGTGAGACGGAGAAAATAATCCACTGCGATAGAAACACATGGTCGTGACAACCCAGCTCAGATCACTGATTCATTTTACATTAAACTGATGCTGCAGCAATAATTGATGGTAGCTGATCAATAAACTGTTTATCATTTGTCTTCACTGTTCCATCAAACAGACGCCGCTTAAAGACAGAACCATTTTCACTGTTGATTCACCTGCACGTTATATTTCATCAACTTCATGGAAACATCGCAGATGGTTTGAAACGATGTGGGTCGTCTGCTGAGCCGATGTGTAACAGCAACACAACTTGGGCATCCTGTGTCCAAGATCTGCTATAGACACATGGAACTGTAGGGGGCAGTGTAGTTTACGATCCGAGTATTGTGTTTCCTCTATTAGTATAATCATGTAACATGTAATACACAGTGTGCAAACATGCTGTGTATTACATGTTACGAGGCTCTTCATTATGCAGACTCTGCTCTCCGATGTTTTCTAATCATCACACTTCGAACCGATCTTTATTAAAACCTGCTGAATTCATATTTATGTTCTTGGAGAGACGGGGCGTCACTTCTTGCCACAAAGAAGTTAAAGCATTGTGTTACGTTGTTGTCTGGGGGAAGAACTTCCATCTGTGGGAGTGTGTGTGTATTTGTCTCTGTCGCTCTTCAAACAAACTGACAATCACATTTATTAAGTTATTAATCGATAGTGCACGATCATGAATCTGGATCATTCCGGTCACTCACCCTGATGTCCTGACTGTGCGTCTCATGTTGTGTGTAGCGGGTGAACTTTGTGCTCACAAAATGTTGGACATATTTTCAATGCATTTAAAGGTGTGTCATACACTCGACGTGTCAAACAAAGATAAACTTCAGTCTCGTTCTGGTCCTGATGACCTCTGATCAGTGCTGGTGGTGACTGTTGATGTGTGAAGTGCGGCAGGCCAGCAGGGACGGCTCGGAACAAAGTGGAAACCCGACAGTTCGTGAATGCATCTATTGTTTTAACTAAATTCACCAACACGAGCAAAAGTAAGTCAACTAGAGTTCGCAAATGTCGGTTTTGATCATTTTCCGTGGTTGCCAAATGGTTACAGTAGTCCAGACCAAACCTGGTCAGATGAGGAGGCGGAGTTTCACCTCATTGCTCTGCAGGAGAGAAAGTCGTGTGACAGGACGAGCAAGCCTCATTGGTAGAAGTGATGAAATAATTCAGCTAGTTGAGATACAAGTGAAAAAATCTGAGTTTGTGATGAATTCATCAGTCATCAGCTGATTCCAAAATGTAAAACCAAACCAAGTGTAATAAGTTGCTTTACTGTGTAATGTGATCACATGACTTCCTCTCAGCTGCCTCCTGTTTCTGACTGACATGAATCTCTGATGATTGACAGTCTGTGTTGCTGATGGAGCTGAAGGGCTTTTCTCCCCTGATGATACTAATATGCACATTTTCTAAAGTGGGTGTGAAGCTTTGACGGTTGAGTTGATGCAGTGGTTTCATGCTGAGTGCCAAATCCCCACAGACGGATGGACCATGTTTCTATCGTGATTCACAAGTTTTATATGATGGCGAGGAGGAGACCAAGAAAAACTAAATGACCTGAAACCACCGTGTGTCCTGTCCTTCTTTCATCTCAATCTATATGGACACATGTTTATCATCTACACTAACAGTCTGACAGTGTTGCAGAAACGTGGGTAGAAATGAATAAGTAATAATAAGTAATGTGTCCACTTCCTCCAGAAATTAAGCCAATATTGTATCTGATACAAACGCGGCCATCTTGTGCTATTAAAGCCAAATTAAAGGTCCCTCCTATAACCTAGCTTGACCAATCCTGAGTCAGTGTCAGCTGTCAATCAGGACGTCTCAGCCTGTCTTTATATCATCAGATAACTGATTCAATCCAACTGATCAGAAACTTGAACAAACAGAGAGAACAACCGAAACCACAGAAACATCTTTACAAACATTTAACGTCTACTTAAATGTTTTGGTTTGGTCCATGTCCATCTATGGAAGCCCATTTCCACCACTGTGATGAAGAAAATAAAAATCCTGTATCTCTTTATTATGACTTAGTATCTATAGATTCTCTACTAATGAGAAACTAAGTCACGCTAATGAGGACTTTGATTTTCTTCATCCCAGTGGGCTTCATCAGCTCACATGGAGGAGGTTTCATTTGATATGTATTCATATATCAG
This sequence comes from Platichthys flesus, assembly GCF_949316205.1. NCBI lineage: Eukaryota > Metazoa > Chordata > Actinopteri > Pleuronectiformes > Pleuronectidae > Platichthys > Platichthys flesus. Next base: position 28,477,892 of record NC_084948.1, on the reverse strand, counting down.
ACTGATTTACTCTGTTTCTGTGATGACGGTTTGTTTTGATCAGTGATTGTTGATGTTTGGCTTTTTTCATTCACTTCCTGTTTCAAACGTTTCTTGCGCACGCGCACGCTGCTCGTCCACGCGGAAGCTGGAAACGTCAGTCGTAGCCGAAGCACCGCGGAGCCAATCAGAAGCGTCCAGGTCAGAGGAGGAGAAGATGGCGGCTGCAGCATCGAGGAGCGGGAGGAACGGGTTGCTGGAGAAGGTACAGAACACACACGCTGTCCTCCGGTTGATTCAGGTCAAAGGGTCGAATCCGTGTCTGAAGTCAAAGGTCACAGTGTCTCCGCTAAGACGCCAGCTTTGAGCAGCTCTGCTGAGAGCCTGCCGTTAGCATGCTAATGCTAACAGGCTGCAGTATGTAGACGTGAGGATGATGTTTAAACTGTTAAAAGATCATTTCATCTTTTACTTAACTCAACTATGACGTATTGGAGCCGCAGAGTCACATGGGACGTCACTGTGAAACAAGCAGGAACATCGCACACGTTTGTTTGAACCAAATAGCTGTAATACGTGACGGCACTTCCGGTGTCTGACGAGCCCCATCCCTCAGTGAACAGGAAGTAACGGACACGCCAGCTGTACGTCACGCCGCCTTTCGCTACAGCTCGGAATGACGTCACACCCAAATAATTCGAGTTGAGAAGCTCAGGAACAATGTTTACGTTAGCTAGCTAGCCACTGTTAGCAAAACCAGTTCATAATAACGCATAACGTGGTAACATGTACACAGACAGGTCTATGTGCAACACACTTATTAACAGAAGTGCTCATAAACAGTAAAAACTACGGTTGATGCATCTTGGATCTGAAGTCGTCCTTTGCTCTGCAGATCCCAGGATTCAGAGACTCAATCCAACTGTCGCAAACTGTTGATTAATGTTCAGTTTAATATTCAAAACTGTCGATAGATATTCTTTTAAAAGAACAGGTCCAGAGTGATGTAACTTGTTTGAGTCGTTAACGTTTCACAGAGTATATAATATACAATAATTATAGTTATTGACAGAATGAAAACTCTTTTTTTCCCTCGGTTAAATTATATGTTTGTCTTTATTTGAGGCAATTTCATAAGAGATTCTGATCAAGTTTAAACTAATTGGTTGATTTTTTTCCAGTGGAGGATTGATGAGAAACCGGTAAAGATCGATAAATGGGACGGAGCAGCGGTGAAGAATTCTCTGGACGACGCTGCCAAGAAGGTTTGAATTCCATTCAGTAAAGTTCATCATCCTGCTCAGTGTCCGATGGATGATAGATAGATAGATAGATTGATAGATAGATAGATAGATAGATAGATAGATAGATAGATAGATAGATAGATAGATAGATTGATAGATTGATAGATAGATAGATAGATAGATAGATAGATAGGATTTGAATACAATAAAATATATTGAGGTAGAAAGAATAAAAAACACAAACACAAGATAAATAGGTAGATAAGGTGCAGTGGCAAGATGATGGTAATAGTACTGATGATATGATGGTAATGTTATTGTTAGACAGTATATAAAAATAGTATATAACATAATATATATTAATATATGATAGTAATTATACCAATATAGTAGCAATATATAGTAGTAATGGCAGCAACAGTATATATAATAATAATAGTAAATATAATAATAATAACATGTATAAATATGTGTATATAGACTTATATATATACAAAGACTATGATATGATATGATATATAGTAGAGGTATAAATATACGTATTTGACTATACAATAGATAATATAATATACTGTGTAAGAATATGTAAGTAAGTGTTCCAGTATATGGAGCGGAGTGTTGTACAGGGTACACAGTGAAGGAGACAGGTGTGTGTAGGTCAGTTGTGTGATGGTGGCTCTGACAGAGGTAGAGGAGTTGTTCAGTGTTATTGCGGTTGGGAGGAACGACTTCCTGTATCGTTCCTTAGAGCAGCGGGTTGAATGAGTCTGTGGCTGAAGCTGCTCCTTAGCTTGTCCAGTGTTCTGTGGAGGGGGGGGAGAGGGAGTGTCCATGATTGCCAGCAGGTTTGCCAGCATCCTGTCCTCCACCACCTCCTCCAGGGTGACCAGCTTAGAGCCAACCACAGACTCTGCCTTCCTGACGAGTTTTTTCAGTTTGTTGGCGTCCTTAGCCTTGATGCCCGCACCCCAGGACACCACAGCAAAGAAGATGGTGCTCGCCACAACAGACTCATAAAACATCTGCAGCATCTTGTTGCAGATGTTGAAGGACCTGAGCCTCCTCAGGAAGTAAAGCCGGGTCAGGCCCTTCTTGTAGACGGCCTCTGTGTTGGTGGACCAGTCCAGTTTATTGTCCAGTGTGACACCCAGGTACTTGTATGCAGGGACCACCTCCACAGCCGTCCCACCGATGCAGACAGGAGAGGGAAGGGGCTTGTTCCTCCTGAAGTCCACAGGATGATGTCACATCCTGTGAACATGAAGTGATGAAAAGAAGATGTAGATTGAAGATGACACTTTAAATTAGTGAAAGGTTGATAACATCATCTTGTGATATGACCTTTGTTTGTCCTCCTGCTCTGCGCCCCCTGCAGGTGTTGTTGGAGAAGTTCGGTTACGTGGAGAACTTCCAGCTGGTGGATGGGCGTCTGATGATCTGCACCGTTTCCTGTTTGTTTGCCATGTTGGCGCTGGTGTGGGATTATTTACACCCGTTCCCTCAGTCCAGACCCGTGTTAGCCTGCTGCGTCATCTCATATCCTTTAACCATAGAATGTGTGTGTGTGTGGGGGGGGCTGAGGTTGTGTTGTTTCGTTCTTTAACTCGTCTTCATCACGTACTTCATCATGATGGCCGTCCTTACTGTCTACACGTCGTATAAAGAGAAGAACATTTTCCTGGTGGCTCTGAACAGAGATCCAACTGGAATGGATCCAGATCACATGTGGCAGCTCTCCTCCTCCCTCAAACGGTCAGTGATCAGCTCCACTGAGCAGGCCTGAGATCAGCTTTTTCCTCAACAAAAACGCTTTGATCAAGTTGGAGTAAAAAGATTTTTTACACATGAAATGAAGTAATCGGATTACTCTGACTGACAGTAACAACACTCTGTGTGAAGAGACGTGAACTCTGACCTCATGTGTTTCAGGTTTGATGACCAGTACACGCTCAGAGTTTCCTTCACAGACGGGAAGTCGAAGAACTCGAGGGAGACGGAGTTCACCAGGTCGGTGTCTGCGTTCTTCGACATCAATGGAACGCTGGTGATGGACCAGTTTGAAAAGTCTGTTTCCCAACTGCACGACACGCTCGCCATGGACAAGAAAACAAAATGAATCCGCACTTCGTTGGAAGCTGTGAGAGGCTCCTCAGTTAATTGGTTCTCATCTCGTTAAAATCTGCTCAAAGAGTCTGTGATGCCACATGTTCGTAACCCTAGTAACCGTGTGTGTCATGGTAAAAACATTTTAAAAACATTTTTCTTCAGAAATCACGTCTCCTTGTTTCGTGTCTAAAGCTGCGAGTTGTTCAGCTTCTTGTTCTGATTCGTCTGAATTGATACTTTTGCTTTGAAAGTTTGATGCAGCTTCCTGTGTCTGTGCAGGTTCATTTGTTTAGTTTCTTCAGATATTTAGTGAAAACAAATAAAGTTCCTGAAACATTGTCGAGTCGCAGGTTTTTCTCATCGTCATTGAAGAAAAGCGCCACTTTACCATCCTGTCAAATTTATGACATCTTTGAATGAGTCTGATCTCATTGCTGATGACGTGACATCACCCCGTCAGGTCGTCACGTGACTTCAGCAGGATGAAGATGAAGAAGGATGAAGAATTGCTCTGTAACTCTTGAGATACAGATACACTTTATTATTCCCACACACATGCACACACATACGACATGCAAGGGGGGGAATTTGTTTATGCAATGACCCATCTGGTGTACACAGGAGGACACACAGAGCAGTGGGCAGCCATGCACGGCGCCCCGGGGAGCTGGTGTAAGGGGAGTAAGGTGCCTTGCTCAGTGGCACTTAGACAGTGGGGTAGGCACTTTGACAGTGTGGAACAGATCCAGGTGCTGTCCGTCCAGGTATGTTTTTCTTGTTGTCACTCCGTGGATTCGAACCAGAGACCACCGTCGGATAGTTCCACTTTCTGCCACTAGTCCTCGTCTCTCCCAGCTGCAGCAGCAGCTCATTGGATCAAATGTGTAAAAGCTGTCGTCAGGTTATTGACATGACGTGTTCCCTCGGCACCGGTGGGCGGAGCCGATCAGTGAACAACGAGCCGCCATCCCGCCTTCTCTTCCTCCTCCCTCCCCTGTTTCTTCTCCTCCTCCCTCCACACCTTCTCCTCTTCCTCCTCCCTCCCCTCCTTCTTCTCCTCCTCCCTCCACGCCTTCTTCTCCCCTCCTCCCTCCACGCCTTCTCCTCTTCCTCCTCCCTCCCCTCCTTCTTCTCCCCTCCTCCCTCCACGCCTTCTCCTCTTACTACTTCTCTTTCTCCCTCCCCTCCTTCTTCTCCTCCTCCCTCACTGCCTTCTCCTCCTCCTTCTCTTCCTCCTCCCTCCCCTCCTTCTTCTCCTCAACCCTCACTGCCTTCTCCTCCTCCTTCTCTTCCTCCTCCTCCCTCCCCTCCTCCGTCCCCTCCTTCTTCCTCCTCCCCTCCTTCTCGGACGTGTTGATGCCTTACAACAGGAAGTGACTGACTTACCAAACTTTTATTCCGAATGTTTTGTGTTTGTGGAAACTTTTTGTCACGACAGTAAAGATGATAAAAGAGAATCCAGTGTTTTGTTGTTGTTCTGCAGCTCAGCCACAAGGGGGAGCTGTTGAGAGAGTGAAGTGAAGGTTCAGTCTGAAATGAAAGAGAAGAAGAAACAATAACAATATGTTGAATAATCAGTGAAACAGAGAAAAGTAAATATAGTTTGGCTGCAGCTTTAAATGGAAAAATCGAACTGACTCACGGGAACGTGAAGAAGACGTTAGAACCTGACAAGTTCAAAACACATGTTTTATACAGAAGAAGCTTCAGGCTTCAGAAAGTAACATCAAAACTTACAACTGTGTTTTCTTATTGTATAAAGGACTGTCTCACTTCAGGCTCTAAAGGACAGAGTCCAGGTCTTCACTTCAGGTTCTAAAGGACAGAGTCCAGTTCCTCCCTTCAGGTTCTAAAGGACACAGTCCAAGTCTTCACTTCAGGTTCTAAAGGACAGAGTCCAGGTCTTCACTTCAGTTTTCTAAAGGACAGAGTCCAGTGTCTCACTTCAGGTTCTAAAGGACAGAGTCCAGTTCCTCCCTTCAGGTTCTAAAGGACACAGTCCAAGTCTTCACTTCAGGTTCTAAAGGACACAGTCCAAGTCTTCACTTCAGTTTTCTAAAGGACAGAGTCCAGTGTCTCACTTCAGGCTCTAAAGGACAGAGTCCAGGTAGTCATTTCAGTTTTCTAAAAGACAGAGTCCAGTTCCTCACTTCAGGTTCTAAAGGACAGAGTCCATGTCTTCACTTCAGGTTCTAAAGGACAGAGTCCAAGTCTTCACTTCAGGTTCTAAAGGACACAGTCCAGGTCTTCACTTCAGATTCAAAAGGACACAGTCCAGGTCTTTACTTCAGGTTCTAAAGGACAGAGTCCATGTCTTCACTTCAGGTTCTAAAGGACACAGTCCAGGTCTTCACTTCAGGTTCTAAAGGACACAGTCCAAGTCTTCACTTCAGGTTCTAAAGGACAGAGTCCAGTTCCTGACTTCAGGTTCTAAAGGACAGAGTCCAAGTCTTCACTTTAGGTTCTAAAGGACAGAGTCCAGTTCCTCACTTTAGGTTCTAAAGGACAGAGTCCAGGTCTTCACTTCAGGTTCTAAAGGACAGAGTCCATGTCTTCACTTCAGGTTCTAAAAGACAGAGTCCAGTGTCTCACTTCAGGTTCTAAAGGACAGAGTCCATGTCTTCACTTCAGGTTCTAAAGGACACAGTCCAGGTCTTCACTTCAGGTTCTAAAGGACAGAGTCCATGTCTTCACTTCAGGTTCTAAAGGACAGAGTCCAGTGTCTCACTTCAGGTTCTAAAGGACAGAGTCCATGTCTTCACTTCAGGTTCTAAAGGACAGAGTCCAGTGTCTCACTTCAGGTTCTAAAGGACAGAGTCCAGGTCTTCACTTCAGGTTCTAAAGGACACAGTCCAGGTCTTCACTTCAGGTTCTAAAGGACACAGTCCAGGTCTTCACTTCAGGTTCTAAAGGACCCAGTCCAGGTCTTCACTTCAGGTTCTAAAGGACAGAGTCCATGTCTTTACTTCAGGTTCTAAAGGACAGAGTCCATGTCTTCACTTCAGGTTCTAAAGGACACAGTCCAGGTCTTCACTTCAGGTTCTAAAGGACAAAGTCCAGGTCTTCACTTCAGGTTCTAAAGGACAGAGTCCATGTCTTCACTTCAGTTTATAAGGGACAGAGTCCAGGTCTTCACTTCAGGTTCTAAAGGACAGAGTCCAGTTCCTCCCTTCAGGTTCTAAAGGACAGAGTCCATGTCTTCACTTCAGGTTCTAAAGGACACAGTCCAGGTCTTCACTTCAGTTTATAAGGGACAGAGTCCAGGTCTTCACTTCAGGTTCTAAAGGACAGAGTCCAGTTCCTCCCTTCAGGTTCTAAAGGACAGAGTCCATGTCTTCACTTCAGGTTCTAAAGGACACAGTCCAGGTCTTCACTTCAGGTTCTAAAGGACAGAGTCCATGTCTTTACTTCAGGTTCTAAAGGACAGAGTACATGTCTTCACTTCAGGTTCTAAAGGACACAGTCCAGGTCTTCACTTCAGGTTCTAAAGGACACAGTCCAAGTCTTCACTTCAGGTTCTAAAGGACAGAGTCCAGTTCCTGACTTCAGGTTCTAAAGGACAGAGTCCAAGTCTTCACTTCAGGTTCTAAAGGACAGAGTCCAGTTCCTCACTTTAGGTTCTAAAGGACAGAGTCCAGGTCTTCACTTCAGGTTCTAAAGGACAGAGTCCATGTCTTCACTTCAGGTTCTAAAGGACAGAGTCCAGTTTCTCACTTCAGGTTCTAAAGGACAGAGTCCATGTCTTCACTTCAGGTTCTAAAGGACAGAGTCCATGTCTTCACTTCAGGTTCTAAAGGACACAGTCCAGGTCTTCACTTCAGGTTCTAAAGGACACAGTCCAGGTCTTCACTTCAGGTTCTAAAGGACACAGTCCAGGTCTTCACTTCAGGTTCTAAAGGACCCAGTCCAGGTCTTCACTTCAGGTTCTAAAGGACAGAGTCCATGTCTTTACTTCAGGTTCTAAAGGACAGAGTCCATGTCTTCACTTCAGGTTCTAAAGGACACAGTCCAGGTCTTCACTTCAGGTTCTAAAGGACACAGTCCAGGTCTTCACTTCAGGTTCTAAAGGACACAGTCCAGGTCTTCACTTCAGGTTCTAAAGGACAGAGTCCATGTCTTCACTTCAGTTTATAAGGGACAGAGTCCAGGTCTTCACTTCAGGTTCTAAAGGACAGAGTCCAGTTCCTCCCTTCAGGTTCTAAAGGACAGAGTCCATGTCTTCACTTCAGGTTCTAAAGGACAGAGTCCAGTTCCTCACTTCAGGTTCTAAAGGACAGAGTCCATGTCTTCACTTCAGGTTCTAAAGGACAGAGTCCAGTTCCTCCCTTCAGGTTCTAAAGGACAGAGTCCATGTCTTCACTTCAGGTTCTAAAGGACAGAGTCCAGTTCCTCACTTCAGGTTCTAAAGGACAGAGTCCATGTCTTCACTTCAGGTTCTAAAGGACAGAGTCCAGTTCCCCCCCTCAGGTTCTAAAGGACAGAGTCCATGTCTTCACTTCAGGTTCTAAAGGACAGAGTCCAGTTCCTCACTTCAGGTTCTAAAGGACAGAGTCCATGTCTTCACTTCAGGTTCTAAAGGACAGAGTCCATTTCCTCCCTTCAGGTTCTAAAGGACAGAGTCCATGTCTTCACTTCAGGTTCTAAAGGACAGAGTCCAGTTCCTCACTTCAGGTTCTAAAGGACAGAGTCCATGTCTTCACTTCAGGTTCTAAAGGACAGAGTCCATGTCTTCACTTCAGGTTCTAAAGGACAGAGTCCAAGTCTTCACTTCAGGTTCTAAAGGACACAGTCCAGGTCTTCACTTCAGATTCAAAAGGACAGAGTCCAGGTCTTCACTTCAGGTTCTAAAGGACAGAGTCCAGGTCTTCACTTCAGGTTCTAAAGGACACAGTCCAGGTCTTCACTTCAGGTTCTAAAGGACCCAGTCCAGGTCTTCACTTCAGGTTCTAAAGGACAGAGTCCATGTCTTTACTTCAGGTTCTAAAGGACAGAGTCCATGTCTTCACTTCAGGTTCTAAAGGACACAGTCCAGGTCTTCACTTCAGGTTCTAAAGGACACAGTACAGGTCTTCAGTTCAGGTTCTAAAGGACCCAGTCCAGGTCTTCACTTCAGGTTCTAATGGACACAGTCCAGGTCTTCACTTCAGGTTCTAAAGGACCCAGTCCAGGTCTTCACTTCAGGTTCTAAAGGACAGAGTCCATGTCTTTACTTCAGGTTCTAAAGGACAGAGTCCATGTCTTCACTTCAGGTTCTAAAGGACACAGTCCAGGTCTTCACTTCAGGTTCTAAAGGACACAGTCCAGGTCTTCACTTCAGGTTCTAAAGGACACAGTCCAGGTCTTCACTTCAGGTTCTAAAGGACAGAGTCCATGTCTTCACTTCAGTTTATAAGGGACAGAGTCCAGGTCTTCACTTCAGGTTCTAAAGGACAGAGTCCAGTTCCTCCCTTCAGGTTCTAAAGGACAGAGTCCATGTCTTCACTTCAGGTTCTAAAGGACAGAGTCCAGTTCCTCACTTCAGGTTCTAAAGGACAGAGTCCATGTCTTCACTTCAGGTTCTAAAGGACATAGTCCAGTTCCTCCCTTCAGGTTCTAAAGGACAGAGTCCATGTCTTCACTTCAGGTTCTAAAGGACAGAGTCCAGTTCCTCACTTCAGGTTCTAAAGGACAGAGTCCATGTCTTCACCTCAGGTTCTAAAGGACAGAGTCCAGTTCCTCCCTTCAGGTTCTAAAGGACAGAGTCCATGTCTTCACTTCAGGTTCTAAAGGACAGAGTCCAGTTCCTCACTTCAGGTTCTAAAGGACAGAGTCCATGTCTTCACTTCAGGTTCTAAAGGACAGAGTCCAGTTCCTCCCTTCAGGTTCTAAAGGACAGAGTCCATGTCTTCACTTCAGGTTCTAAAGGACAGAGTCCAGTTCCTCACTTCAGGTTCTAAAGGACAGAGTCCATGTCTTCACTTCAGGTTATAAAGGACAGAGTCCAGGTCTTCACTTCAGGTTCTAAGGGACAGAGTCCAGGTCTTCACTTCAGGTTCTAAAGGACACAGTCCAGGTCTTCACTTCAGGTTCTAAAGGACCCAGTCCAGGTCTTCACTTCAGGTTCTAAAGGACAGAGTCCATGTCTTTACTTCAGGTTCTAAAGGACAGAGTCCATGTCTTCACTTCAGGTTCTAAAGGACACAGTCCAGGTTTCACTTCAGGTTCTAAAGGACAGAGTCCATTTCCTCCCTTCAGGTTCTAAAGGACAGAGTCCATGTCTTCACTTCAGGTTCTAAAGGACAGAGTCCAGTTCCTCACTTCAGGTTCTAAAGGACAGAGTCCATGTCTTCACTTCAGGTTCTAAAGGACAGAGTCCATGTCTTCACTTCAGGTTCTAAAGGACAGAGTCCAAGTCTTCACTTCAGGTTCTAAAGGACACAGTCCAGGTCTTCACTTCAGATTCAAAAGGACAGAGTCCAGGTCTTCACTTCAGGTTCTAAAGGACAGAGTCCAGGTCTTCACTTCAGGTTCTAAAGGACACAGTCCAGGTCTTCACTTCAGGTTCTAAAGGACCCAGTCCAGGTCTTCACTTCAGGTTCTAAAGGACAGAGTCCATGTCTTTACTTCAGGTTCTAAAGGACAGAGTCCATGTCTTCACTTCAGGTTCTAAAGGACACAGTCCAGGTCTTCACTTCAGGTTCTAAAGGACACAGTACAGGTCTTCAGTTCAGGTTCTAAAGGACCCAGTCCAGGTCTTCACTTCAGGTTCTAATGGACACAGTCCAGGTCTTCACTTCAGGTTCTAAAGGACCCAGTCCAGGTCTTCACTTCAGGTTCTAAAGGACAGAGTCCATGTCTTTACTTCAGGTTCTAAAGGACAGAGTCCATGTCTTCACTTCAGGTTCTAAAGGACACAGTCCAGGTCTTCACTTCAGGTTCTAAAGGACACAGTCCAGGTCTTCACTTCAGGTTCTAAAGGACACAGTCCAGGTCTTCACTTCAGGTTCTAAAGGACAGAGTCCATGTCTTCACTTCAGTTTATAAGGGACAGAGTCCAGGTCTTCACTTCAGGTTCTAAAGGACAGAGTCCAGTTCCTCCCTTCAGGTTCTAAAGGACAGAGTCCATGTCTTCACTTCAGGTTCTAAAGGACAGAGTCCAGTTCCTCACTTCAGGTTCTAAAGGACAGAGTCCATGTCTTCACTTCAGGTTCTAAAGGACATAGTCCAGTTCCTCCCTTCAGGTTCTAAAGGACAGAGTCCATGTCTTCACTTCAGGTTCTAAAGGACAGAGTCCAGTTCCTCACTTCAGGTTCTAAAGGACAGAGTCCATGTCTTCACCTCAGGTTCTAAAGGACAGAGTCCAGTTCCTCCCTTCAGGTTCTAAAGGACAGAGTCCATGTCTTCACTTCAGGTTCTAAAGGACAGAGTCCAGTTCCTCACTTCAGGTTCTAAAGGACAGAGTCCATGTCTTCACTTCAGGTTCTAAAGGACAGAGTCCAGTTCCTCCCTTCAGGTTCTAAAGGACAGAGTCCATGTCTTCACTTCAGGTTCTAAAGGACAGAGTCCAGTTCCTCACTTCAGGTTCTAAAGGACAGAGTCCATGTCTTCACTTCAGGTTATAAAGGACAGAGTCCAGGTCTTCACTTCAGGTTCTAAGGGACAGAGTCCAGGTCTTCACTTCAGGTTCTAAAGGACACAGTCCAGGTCTTCACTTCAGGTTCTAAAGGACCCAGTCCAGGTCTTCACTTCAGGTTCTAAAGGACAGAGTCCATGTCTTTACTTCAGGTTCTAAAGGACAGAGTCCATGTCTTCACTTCAGGTTCTAAAGGACACAGTCCAGGTTTCACTTCAGGTTCTAAAGGACACAGTACAGGTCTTCAGTTCAGGTTCTAAAGGACCAAGTCCAGGTCTTCCCTTCAGGTTCTAAAGGACCCAGTCCAGGTCTTCCCTTCAGGTTCTAAAGGACACAGTCCAGGTCTTCACTTCAGGTTAGAAAGGACAGAGTCCAGTTCCCCACTTCAGGTTCTAAACGACACAGTCCAGGTCTTCACTTCAGATTCATGCTGCAGGTTTGGAGTAGACACCTGCTGAAGCTGTAGAGGTCAGAGGTCAGAGGTGTGAACCACAGAAGAACCTGACCAACCCTTTGGTCACTTTACTTCCACTGAGTCATGTTTTACACTGTAAACACACCTGAGTCACTGCTCAGACACTAGGTAGGCGGGGTCACTGCCATGTGGGCGGGGCCAGCAGTCGGGCTGGGGCGTGTCTCCAGGACAGATCAGAGAGAGAGAGAGAGAGTGTGGATGTCTCTCGACCATGGCCTGTGTGATGACTGCCTGGTCCGTTCACAACCCCAGTGAGACCAACTCCATCATCATGGTGAGTACACACACACACACAGATACACACTGACTCACACACACAGTGACTTGATGATGATGTTGATGAAGATGAATGTCAGCAGTGTGTGTGTGTGTGTGTGTGTGTGTGAGTGTGTGTGCGTGTGTATGTGTGTGTGTGTGTGTGTGTGTGTGTATGTGTGTGTGTGTATGTGTGTGTGTGTGTGAGTGTGTGTGTGTGTGCGTGTGTATGTGTGTGTGTGTGTGTGTGTGTGTGTGTGTGTGTGTGTGTCCGACAGTTACCTCCTGCAGCAGATTATCAGCACACACACATACACGTCTCTCTGTAGTTGGGAGGACACTCGTTGGCATTATACATTGTGTAACTTGAACCTGAACCATCTGGAGCACAGAACCTGATCTGGAATCCTCAGTATCACAGTTTTCTGTTCATCACTGAGTTCCCTGCAAACAGGTTCTGATCAGATCCTTCAGCTGCTTTGAGTTTGATAGAGCAGGAGCTGAGTGTGTGTGATAAGGTTCCTCTGTGGCCCTCAGAACACTAACGGGCCCCCGGACCTGATGCTGGACCCCAGGACCGTGTGCGTCTGTTTGGACGAGGTGGTCCCTAAGCGACCGCTGCTGCAGCGACACCTGAAGAAAGTTGACAACGACCTGATGGAGGCCCAGAGGTTCTCCGCTCTACCACGGAGACCGGCGGTCAACATTGAATTCAGAGACGTCTCCTACTCCGTCACAGAGGGACCCTGGTGGAGGAAGAAAGGTACTGCACAAGAATCTGAACACGTAGTTCTTAGAGGACCAGGGGTTTCAACAGTGCGTGAGATTCATACTAAAACTGTACGTCCGCACTAAAGCCCCAAAGGGCGTACGCAAAAAGAACATTCAGATTTATAAACCGTTCTTACGCCTGAACGCAGAGTTCCCTTCATGAATCACAGTCCACCTGGAAACGTTCCAACGTGGATCTGCCTCCAGATCCGCCCTCAACACGCCCACTTTCAACCATAAATGGTCAATGCAAAGCACCTCATGAATATTAAATTATGCCACTGACCAATGGGTTTCCACCGTGAGTCCTGACAGAGTCACGGCATCAAGCGATGAGAAGAGGAAGTGAAACTTTCTGACACTGACATCGAGGTGTTTGTTAGTGAGGTGGAGGTGAAGAGCGACTTCATGGGACAGCAACGATGTCACTAATAAAGGAACACTGATACATATTTATTTATTTAATCAGACTGATTAACTCACATCAGTGGCTCCTCACCTCCACCCTGGGATATTATTAGGAAAGTGAATAGTTTCTCTATAGCCTGACGGCTCCGTCACATTCATTTTAATGACTCCGCTGTTTAATGGACTCTGAACGTAATTTGCTGTTGTTTTATATATTTTGCAATTAGAAGGCTTAAAGGTAAAAAACTTAAGATGTTGATTTTAATGTAAATTAAAATCTGCTTCAGTTCACCACCTCACGTCTGCGTTCGTACGCATCAGTCAGAAGTGTGTGTTTGCACTCTGTGTGTGTGTGTGTGTGTGTTATCTGGTGTAATCTGTTAATCTCTCATGCTGTTAATAGCTGCAGGTCAGATTGACAGAATTAAATCCAACAGAAGCAAACTGCTCTTTAGCATTTACACATTCACATGATTAGTTATTTATACAGTGCAGCAGGCTGCTGGATATATGAAGAGACAAATAAACCAAAAGGTTGTGAAACAGATTGATGTGATGTCATGTAAACCGCCTTAAAAAGGGATTTGTCTTCAGATGAAGTCAAACACTGATGTGAACAAAAAACCTTGTATCCTGTTTCAGCTTTTCACAACAAAAGAGACAAAGAAAAGACCATGAACAAAAAGTTCACCCAATGAAATCTGATCGGACCAATCATCAAAGCCTTCAGATCAACGCTCTCACAGAGGTGACGTGATGATGTCATCTGTGACATCACAGCAAACAACAATCAAAATAATTGAAACACGAACAATTCAAATAATGAATACTATGAAAAATGACAAGAATAATAAAATATTCCAAATAATAAGTAATATTTAAACAGAAATGCTGTCAATGATCTGAAACATTTGCAACAATAAAAAAACAAACATAAAGACAATACAGTCAAATGTTAAACAGAAGGGATAATGCAAAAAGTAGAAAACAAACACAAATCCCTGACGATAAAGGTCAACAATGGTCAGATGAACCCATTGATCGGTGCACGCTACTGGTACACAAGCACACTGTGCACTACGTGCACGTCAAGGCTAGTGAGTTAAGGCCGGCGCATGCGTCTGCAACTGCGCCTGCGGCTTGTCACGCAGCTGTGTCGAAGGACTCGTTTTCATTCATGCTTCTCAAAGCGTTGCGTGTGTTACAAAGCAGTTCCCCGCTGGGACACTAGGGGGAGTAACGTGTTTTGTTGAAGACGGCCTTAGAGACGCCTTCTTTCTTCTTCGTTGACTGTTTATTTACATCGCCACTCCGGCTCCTCGTAGCCTTTTTTTTTGGTCAGTGACGGGTTATCCAAGTGGTCATACTTTCGGATCTCTTCTGCTAAACGTTCTTCTATCTGTTCGATATTCGTTCTTCTAAATCTTCCGTTGTTTGTGGCGGTGCTATGTGGCATGAAACCTGAATCACCACTCCGGAAAGGAAGTAGTTAGCAGACCAATCACAGCCTTGCGGCTGCGTGAGGCTTTTCCGTATAGTTAGAAAAATTGGACGACGCACGTAAGCTCGTAAGAAGAGAAACAAAAGCACTAAGGGGCCCGGAAGACACAGAGGCATGCGCCGGCCTTGAATGAGACGCTGGGAACAGATCAGGTTCCTCTGAGCCTGAAACTCTTTGTTCCTCCTCAGATTCAACAGTTTCACTAAGAACACTTCACACCTGCTAACCCATCGAGTTCTCTCTCCTGACGGGGTGGCCTAGGGGGTAGAGTGGGCGCTCTCCAACATGAAGGTTGCCGGTTCAATACCCACTCTTCCCCATCTGCATGCCTGTGTGCTTGGCAAGATACTGAACCCCTAAATGGCCCCTCATAGATGTTGAGTGTACTAAAAAAAAAAAATGACAGAAATGACATGTAATGTAATGCATTGTGGGTGTTCCTGGACTGCACATGTGGCTCAAGGTTGAAGAGGTCACTGCAGGTCACTGTCTCTAATCTCTGATTGGTTACAGAACAGGTCACCTGACAGTCAATGCTGAGGGTTGAGATGACCATCTGAAAATCACTTAGAAAAACACATTATGTACATGTGCTGCCATCTTGTGGTGATGACGTCATTCACAGTCAGAGCAGCAGTGATAGAGGAGTGGAGGTGTGGTATCAAGGTCCCGCCCACATGCTCTCAGCCAATCCTGAGTCAGTGTCAGCTGTCAATCATGTGGTCTCAGCCTTTTTTTATATCATCAAATAACTGATTCAAATCAAACGGATCAGAAACTTGAACAAACATCAGAGAGAAGAACTGAAATGACCAAACATTTATTAACTTCTACTAGTTAACTTCTAGTTTGGCTCCTGTCCCATCTGCTCACGTGGAGGAGGTTTATGACCTGTAGGAGGCGATCCCGATGGTTTGGCTTCAGTTTTCAGATCTGTATTTAAACTCAGTGTGACAGTGGAGGTTACTGTCGGTCGCTGGACTTATTCTGATAATCTCATTAAACATCATTGAATCTTCATCAGCAGGTTATTTTCATCCTCCTCTTTGGTTTCCATGGTAACCCCATTCATACAACTAATGCGAATGATGAATGATGTTCTTTCAGTGTGTGTGTGTGAAGTGAAACCTGATTGGTGGATGTGAGGACAAAGGCTTTTCCTCTCAGTCTGGGAACTTTCTCTCTCTTTGTTTCTTTCCTGGCTCAGGTTACAAGACTCTGCTCAAAGGGATTTCTGGGAAATTCACCAGCGGGGACCTGGTGGCCATCATGGGGCCCTCAGGAGCCGGAAAGTCCACGCTCATGAATATCCTGGCCGGCTACAGGTGAGGTCATGTGACTCCAAGTCTCACCTGAAACCTAAAAGGAAGAGAAATAAATAAGATGGAAGGAAAACTTAATAAGATCACTGGTAGGAATCAGTGATCACATGATCCGGTCCAGTATCAGTGATCTGGTGTGTTTTGAATAGGGAGACGGGGATGAAGGGGACGATCCTGATCAACGGTCAGAGCAGAGACCTGCGCTCCTTCAGGAAGGTTTCCTGTTACATCATGCAGGACGACATGCTGCTGCCTCACCTCACCGTGCAGGAGGCCATGATGGTACCACCAGACACTCAGTAGAACCAAGTTCTCTTAGACTCTTAGACCTCGTTGTACTGATCCAGAGTCAGATTCCAGATCCAGAGTCTTGTACCACAGTCCTGAACCTTAGTTCTCAACCTTTGTCCCAAACCTTAGTCCAGGACCTTAGTCCTGAACCACAGTTTGGAACCTTAGTCCTCAGTGTTGTTCACGTTGACACCTCATGAACTAGTTCAACGTTCAGTTCATACAAGTAAACATAAATAGTTGATCAACTTCATAGTCCACCATTTAAAACTTGAACTAGTTCATAGTTAAGTTCATTTCATAGTTTTAAGACGGGAAGTGACCGAAGTGCACCGCACGGGGGGTGGGGGATAGACAGCGTCTCTCCTCAGGAGCAGGAAACATTCCGGGACGTTTTAGCTAGACCTCAGATAATATGAACGTGTTCACCGTTCAAATTCATTATTTGTCGTTGAGTTGCGTTCAGTTCAATGTTCTCATAAAAATGAACGCGTTCTTTTGAACTCGTCTATTCACAACACTGTTAGTCCTGAACCAGAGTGACGTCCTCTTGTTTTCCAGGTTTCAGCGAACCTGAAGCTGCAGGAGAAGGTGGAGGCTCGCAGAGGGATGGTACGTTTTAGACCACTGGCTAATTCCTGGTGTGAATGATGATCTCTGAGGTGAAACAGAAGTTCTGGATCCTCATTTATAACATACACATCTTTCTATTTAGTGCGTACACCAAACCAAACTGTCATCGACGAATATGTTGAACATAACTTTAACCTGAGCAGAAGTGAGGAGTTGATCTGAAGCAGATTTTTGATCCACATCAACATGAACATAACGGTTCTAAGTTCCAAGAACTTTCAACTGTAGAAAATACAACATAAAATAAGTTAATAAGTTACAGAAGCGAGTGATTAATAGTTTTTAAAAATATATTTTATTACACTTTACAAAAATAGATAATCTGTGTTCACCTTCAAACTTCTATTTTCACATAATGTCCCAGAGTGAGGTTACGATCCAGTGATGTGTGAAGTAATCTGATTACTGTGAATACATGAGTAGTGTGTGATAGAAGCACTGACACCGATGGAGGACAACGAGAAAGAAGGCTGAGGAGGAAACAAGTGTTAAGTGAATGTGGTGTTTCCTGCCCCATGATGATGACTCATCATATAGATTCTATAGATCTGTGATCTTGGATCTTTGTGTTGAACTGAATCTAATATTCATGAATGATTTGAATGTGGGCGTGTAGAGGGCGGACTTTGATCCATGTACACGCCTGTCCAGGTTGGCTTTGATCTTTAAAGGGAACTTTCAGGTGTGCGTGATCATCGTTTTTTGCGTACACTACTTTTGGCATTTGTTCACTTTATTATAAAACCAAGTTTGATAAATTAGGCCTCTGGTTTCTGTGTTAAGGTCCAGGAGATCCTGATGACTCTGGGCTTACTGGACTGTGCTAAAACCAGGACGTCTCACCTTTCGGGGGGGCAGAGGAAGAGACTGGCCATTGCTCTGGAGCTCGTCAATAACCCTCCGGTCATGTTCTTCGACGAACCCACCAGGTCCGAGCTGCTGAGGGCCCTCGTGGTGGACTTTATTCTGGGCCCTAATTCTGGTCCTAGTCTTAAGTTATAGCTTTAAATTCTGGTCTTGTCGGATGATTAGTTCTGTCGCCTTACACAAGGCACCAATCCTGGTTTGGCTGAGGTCAGTCTGTGTGGAGTTCACATGTTCTCCCAATGTGCCTGGGTTTTCTCCACAGTCCAAACCCATTAAAGTGGGTTTAACTGAACTGGAGACTATAAATGAACCACAGGTGTTAATGGTTTAGATGATAGAGGTGGTCTGGTCTGGTCTGGTCTGATCAGCGATGTTTCTCTAGCTCTTTGTTAAACTGTTGAGCGTTTCATCAGTTTTTTTTCTTCTCATTGTTTTTGTTGACAAAGTTAGACACTTGATCATCCGGACGTGATCCAGTTGCATTCTTCAGAATCCTGTTGTCTACAAAAGCCAGTCCCAAACTTAAGAATCCCACGGCCGACAAATTTGTGCGGCCCGCCCACACTTTTAATCACAACTATATGATCCACACACAGAACTAAATATGCATATGCAAATCCAATAACGGTACATACCAAAAGTCCCCAAATCCATTTTTTTTTTACGAATGTGAAACAGTACGTGCAATAAGTGGATTGGTAAACATAAGTTTTTGCTGCTCGTATAACAGAGAATTTACTAATTAAATTTCGCTACAATCTGCGGCTAAAGTCATTCAAGACTCCATCACATCATTCAAGTCTCAACTCAAAACTCACTTGTTCAAACTGGCATACTCTTTATAACTGGACCCTGTGAACTTCACTTGTTTTTATGTTGATGTTCTGTTTTAATGTTGTTTCTATCTCTCATGCTTTTATCTTTTATCTTGTATTATTTTATTGTAAGGTGACCTTGGGTGACTTGTAAGGCGCCTCCAAAAAAATGTATTTTTATTATTATTATTATCAAACCAAATATACTTCACGTGTTAAAGGTTTCGTCGTAATTTAATGCTCACTTACAAATCTGAAACGTTTTTATGATCTCTCCCGGCCCACCTGCAGTGGCTTCACGGCCCACCAGGGGGCCGCGGCCCACACTTTGGCCCGATTTAAACGTCCTGTCTGCCTCTGTCTCAGTGGTTTGGACAGCTCGTCCTGTTTCCAGGTGGTGTCTCTGCTCAAAGCTCTGGCTCAGGGAGGACGAACCATCATCTGCACCATCCACCAACCCAGCGCCAAGCTGTTCGAGCTCTTCGACAAGGTAACTGAACCAAGACGCAGCAACTTGTTACACAGCAGAACACAAAGGCTCTGACATGTCAGAAGAACATCCTGATCCTGAACAGGTCGAGTCCTGTTTTAGTTATAAAACTGTATTTATTCACAAGTGATAAAAACTGATAAATCAGTTTATTAGGTTAATAATTCATGTGTGTGTGTGTATGTGTGATTTCAGTTGTACGTCCTCAGTCAGGGTCAGTGTATCTACAGAGGAAACGTTTCCAGTCTGGTTCCGTACCTCAGAGACCTCGGACTCAACTGTCCCACCTACCACAACCCTGCTGACTTTGGTAAGAAACCCCTCAAATTAACGTGCACACACAAACACACACACACACACACACACACACACACACACACACACACACACACATACATTTACAAACACACAAACCCTCACCCTGGCTCCTTGGTCTCTCAGTGATGGAGGTGGCGTCCGGGGAGTACGGGGATCAGATGGTGCGGCTGGTAAAGGCGGCTCACGACAGGAAGTGTGAGAAGAATTATCAGATGGAGCTGAACGTAGAAACAAACCTCCACCCATTCCTTTGGCAGCGCACAGAGGAGGTACGAAACAAACGCACCCCAACAACAACCTCTCCACTTCATTAACAACATTGAAGACTTTTATTTTTAAAAGATTCCTGAAATATATGTTCAGATCTGTAAATGAGGCATTATATAATAATAATACTCTATTCAGCATAAATCTGACCACCATTAAATGTTGACCACGTTTTTCAGATTCAGTTATTTCTATAAATCAAACTTTAAGCAAAGTTAAAACCTTCAGAATAAAGCTGTCTTCAGACATGAACTGAAGTCGGACATGTTCCTCACATGTTCCTCACATGTTCCTGAGGTGTTCCTCACATGTTCCTGACGTGTTCCTCACATGTTCCTGACGTGTTCTCCATGTGAGAACAAATGTCTGAGTCAGTGTCTCTGGACATGTTGTGGATCTTCTCCTGCAGCCTCCTAGTAGAATGTGTGTAACATGTCAGAGTGAGTCCATGTGAGGAACCAGCAGGACAATGTGTGGAAGCTTCCCAGTGATCGAGTGGACGTGTTGATGAGGTTTCTAACACGTGACGTGAAACATGAAGAACACAAACATCTCAGGATGAAGAAGAGGAGCCGGACACGTAGAAGACGAAGACGTCCACTTGGAAACACGAGGAGATTCCAGATCTTCTTGTGATGAGGGCCAACGCCGGTGTGGACGAGCTGTAAACAACAACACTGATCTTTCCACAGCAGAGTTCATACGTCAAGTCCCGCCTCCTGCTGCTCTACAGGATCCGCCCTGCTGCTCTACAGGCTCCGCCCCTGCTTCTGTACAAGCTCCGCCCCTCACCTGGATGTTGCCACATGTTCCTGTTTTGAGGAGTCGGACCCAACAACCTGCTGCTGCTTCACAAACACCAACTTCACAACATGTCCAGAGGGTATTTTACAGAGTTCACGTCTGAAAATATTTTTTGTCCTCATGTCCTCATGTCCTCATGTCCTCTGGCTTCAGTTGCTTGTTATTGTAACTAGATGACTTTGATAGTGGATTTGCAAAATCAAGTTGTTGACTCAACATTATTAAAAAACTTGTTTCTCAGGAGAATTCTTCGTCTGACGGTTGTCACAGTTTCTCAGCCAGCTGCATGACCCAGTTCTCCATCCTGTTCAGGAGAACTTTGCTCAGCATCCTCAGAGACTCAGTGAGTTTGAACAGAAGCACCTGCTGTTCGGGTAAGATGACTGCAGCCACACCTGTTAGTAAGAGTGTTCTCATTGGTGGAGCAGGTGCTGACTCACCTGAGGATCTCGTCTCACATTGGGATCGGTGTTCTGATTGGTCTTTTGTATCTGGGAATCGGTAACGAGGCCAAGAAGGTTCTGAGTAACTCTGGGTTCCTGTTCTTCTCCATGTTGTTCCTGATGTTTGCAGCTCTGATGCCGACAGTTCTCACATGTGAGTCACCGACCTCTCCTTCTCACCCTCTGCTCAACAACCTCTTTCTGTTGTGAGATGATGTCGTTACCTTCTCTGTTCAGTTCCTCTGGAGATGGGAGTTTTTCTGAGGGAACACCTGAACTACTGGTACAGTCTGAAGGCTTATTACCTGGCTAAAACCATGGCAGACGTCCCCTTCCAGGTAAATAAGACAAAGGTTGGTTGGTTGGTGTGTAGATATATAGATCTAAGTATGGGGACAGACCTCTTCATCATTGAACTCAGGTGTATAAAATCATCACCTATCATACAGTCTGCCTTTACAAACATTTGTGAGTGAACGGGTCATTCTGAAGAGTGGTTCTGTAATATAGCGCCACCAAAAGTTGAGTTAGTGAAGGTTCTTACCTTGTAGATGTTCTACAATCAAGTGTGAGTGGTGTAATTGAAAAGTGGAAGCGTTCAGGAATCACAACCACGAGGTGACAGATCACGTAAAGTCACAGAGCGAGTTCCCCGAGTGCTGTGGCCCATGGTGTGGAGACAATGTCAACACTCTGGGTGAGTGTGGAGTTAGGGATCTGGCCCCACAGAGCCCCGAGCCCTAACCACTGAACTACAACGGAGAGTCGGAGCCCTCTGGTCCAGCATCAGTGTCTCACACATACCTTCTGAAGGAAGGATCAGAAATTCACAGACACCATCCAGAGTCTTGGTGAAGAGTGAAGCTGCTGCAAAGAGGGGACCAGCTTCTTATTAATGCCTTTGGATTTAATAAAGTCATAAAAGCTCCCGTAGGTGTATAAATATATATATATATATATATAGTTGTGTTTGCAATGATAAGGATTTCCCCTTCCTGTAGAATTTCTCCCCTGGGATCTTTAAAGGGGACATATTATGCCCATTTTACCACAGTTGTCTGTGTCTTTGTCTTTCTCGCTCGTCCAAGGCCCTGTAGCGAGACTCCCTTCATGGGCATGGTGTGACTATGACGTTTATTTCGGTCGTAATCCCATTCGACGCAGTCTAGCGTGTCGTTTCTGAAAGAGAGGAACTACAACAAATCACGCGAGTTGTTTCTTTCCAGAGTTTTTGGGACGGTAGACATGCCAGATACCCACATCAACCTGTAGAAGCACTACAAAAGTGGAATTTTCATAATATGTCCCCTTTAATTCGATCGAGAGCTAACATCCAGGTCTCGGTGTCCTCTTCCCTACAGGTGGTCTTCCCGCTGGTGTACTGCAGCATCGTGTACTGGATGACGGCTCAGCCTCCGAATGCCGGACGCTTCTTTCTCTTCCTGTCTCTCGGGGTCCTGACCTCACTGGTGGCTCAGAGTCTGGGTCTGCTGATCGGAGCCGCCTCCACCTCCCTGCAGGTCACTTCACCAGAGTTCCCCATGTGACCTCACCGTCTTCACCCGCTGACTTCACTCAGTTCTGTTCGTGTCCTGCAGGTGGCGACATTTGTGGGTCCAGTCACGGCGATCCCGGTGCTGCTGTTCTCTGGGTTCTTTGTCAGTTTCGACACCATCCCCTGGTACCTGCAGTGGATGTCCTACATTTCCTATGTCAGGTGGGGGCGCTGTCTAATCAAAAAACATTCTGGGGATGGATCCTGGGCAGATTTATAACTGGTGTTGTGTTTCACCCCAGTGTTTCTGGGTCAAGTCCTGGTGCCCCGGGACCAGGGCCCGGGTCCAGGGCCTCATTGCTGGTTCAATGAGTCTAAAAGAGACTTATGGTGATCATCTCAATGCTTTGACTGAATCTCCTGATCCTGCCTTGTTTTTCAGATATGGTTTTGAGGGCGTCATCTTGTCCATCTATGGTCTGAATCGAGAAGATCTTCACTGCGAGAAAAATGAAACATGCCACTTCCAGAAGTCCGAGGCCATCCTGAAGGAGCTGGACATGCTGGACGCCAAACTCTACCTGGACTTCATCGTGCTCGCCATCTTCTTCTTCTCCTTGAGGCTCATGGCTTACTTCGTCCTGCGGTACAAGATCCGTGCTGAGAGGTAGACAAGGAACATGATGAAGAGTCACAGTGGAAGATCTGAGCTTGGGGCCACAGTTAGCGTTTAGCTGTACAAACACAGAACCTGCTTTGGCTTTAAAAACAAGTTCAGGTCCTGATCGGGAGCTGGTCTAAATAAAGAGACAAACAATTGATGATTTGTTATATTATTGTGATTTTATCATCAGTGACTGTTTATAAAGATGACCAGAAGGTGGAGTCGCACACTCACCTGCTGCAGTTTTCACTTCCTCCTCAGTCTGTTTTTCTTTTTACATATTTTACATTACAGTAACAACTGAAAACTTTACAGAATCATTCAAAAATATTAGTTTATCTAGAATCAGAGACAGTCTCTGATACACTTTAAAGCAGGACTCAGTTAAACTGACATAATCGTGAGAACCAAACCCATATCTTTTCAAAATAAAATCTCTGTAATGCTTCATAACACTAGTACTTGGTACCGAACTGTGAGAGGTTTGGTCAGTTCTCCATCAAGGACCTGGTAAAACCTCACAGCCCGTCCACTCCGCTCTGCATCGACCAATCAGCTGCTCCCTCACTGTGAGGGAGCAGCTGTCCCTCAACAACATCACGACTGTTTCCTGTCCCAGCTCCTAAACGGTGGAACCAGCTCCACATGGACATCAGAACAGGACATCTTTCTCAGAACGAAGATACTTCTCTTCAGACTAAACTTCGGATAAAAAATAAAAAATAAATAAATTAATATTAAGTATAGATATATTTAGTAGCGCTTACATGTTGCACTTCGTAGTTTGGCCTCTTGAAGCAAATGTTGCCTTCTTGATTCTTGTTGTTCTGGTTTCTTCCCCTATGGTTGATGCACTTATTGTGAGTCTCTCTGGATAAAAGCATCAGCTAAATGAAAGGTGATGTAAAGTGGGTTTGTGAACATGGCTCCTGAGGATATCAGAGACATTTGGACTTGGTGTAAAAAACCTTGTTTCCTGTGGAATTTGAATGACAGGGCTTCTGGTCACTTGATGACACCACAGGAGCAGGATTGAGGCTTTTATATTTAATTCTGATGTTTTAATACATTTACAGAAGTGTCTACAGGTACTTCAGGCTGCAACACTGATTACCCCTGAAACTCTAGAAGTGTTTTTCGGAGTCAAACACTTTAAGCTGCTTCAGACCTGAACTCCTCAGTTCTCTGGATCTTCTCTGGAGGATCAGACTCAGTTTCTGTTTGTATCCGGGTGTTTGGCTCTCGGGGTGAACAAGCTTCTACTCCAGGTCTGGGTTTAAAATGTTCAGGTCAGAGGCAAAGATTCTCTACGACCATCAGAACCATCAAGACCATCAGGACTCTCAGGACCATAAGGAACATTCAGACCATCAGGACCATCAGAAACATTTGGACCATCAGGACTCTCAGGACCATCAGAACCATCAGGACATCAGGACTCTCAGGACCATTGGTACCATCAGAACTCTCAGGACCATCAGAACCATAAGGACCATTTGGACCATCAGGACCATCAGGACCCTCAAGAACATCAGGACCATCAGGACCATCAAGAACATCAGGACCATCAGGAACATTTGGACCATCTGGACCATCAGGACTCTAAGGACCATCAGGAACATCAGGACCAGCAGGACCATCTGAACCATCAGGACCAGCAGGACCAGAAGGACCATCAGCCGGTCGCCCTTCCTTCCATTCAGTCACTGTCCACGCCTGTATGTCCCTCGTCTGCCGTCCATCTCAAACTCCACAGGACCTGGAGGTGATGGAGGACTTATTCTTCTGCTTATCTTTAAGAGAACTCAGTATGTGAGTCTAGTCTCATTAATGATTATTTATTATTTATAAATTATTCATAGTATTGATCAGAAAAATCACACAATTTACTTTTCACAAATCTGATGGATACATCTAAAACACAGTAAATGTGTTAACTTATATATAAACTGTATATATATATAAGTTGGCCTCTTTCAGCTCCTGTGTGTGTTATATATAATATATCAATAATATTTAAATGCATATATATTTATATAAATGCATACGCCAAAAAGCTGCAGGAGGAATCTCACAACATTTGTTCTAAAGAAGACACTGATTAGTGAAAGTTCAAACTCCAGCTCCCAGAGGCTGAAGTGTCCTCAGGTGGATGATCACCTCATTAAGCTGGACACGGTTAATGAAGTCCCTCAGGTCAAAGGTCACTGCAGCTCATCAACGTGTTTGTCCCTGAGGCGTCTTCACACGAGACACAGTTTCCACTGGTTCCCTCAGAAAGAACAGAGCACTTGGAGTTTTCCACAGAGACCAATCAGCAGGACCGGTAAGGACCTCCCCTCGGACCCGTGGACTTCAGGTCACATGACAAACTGAAAGTTACATGTGAATTTTAACTTTCTGATTCTTGTCGTGTAGAAAACTTTCTGAAACTGTTGAGTTGATTCCTGCTCACATTCACTGAAATTCTCTTTTATCAGGGACTTTCACTTCTTGTTCACTGATCTGTCTGTGATACATGTGATCAACGGGCTTCTGCATGGTACTGACCTGTGACCTGTGACCACTGACCTCTGACCTGTGACCTGTGACCTGTGTCCTGTGACCACTGACCTGTGACCACTCACCTCTGACCTGTGACCACTGACCTCTGACCTGTGACCTGTGACCACTGACCTCTGACCTGTGACCTGTGTCCTGTGACCACTGACCTGTGACCTGTGACCACTCACCTGTGACCTCTGACCTGTGTCCTGTGACCACTATCAGAGAGGCGGTGGACTAGTGGCAGAAAGTTACGGACATCGGACTGGAAGGTCGTTGGTTCGACTCCTCGCGATGACAATACAACATACCGGCCAGGACAACACCCGGATGTGTTCCAAAGTCCAAAGAGCACTCTCCCTAACCCCACTGTCTAAGTGCCCCTGAGCAAGGCACCGTACTCCCCCAACATCTGCTCCCCGGGCGCTGTGCATGGCTGCCCACTGCTCTGTGTGTCCTGTGATGTTCACCAGATGGGTCAAAAGCAGAAGACAAATTTCCCTACTCTGCATGTCGTGTGATTGTGTTTGGGATCAATACATGTATCTTATGTTATCTTAGCTGTGACCCGTGACCACTGACCTTTGACCCGTGACCACTGACCTGTGACAACTTGATTAGCCGTTTGAATTTTGTTAGGGTTAGCTCCAGCGCCCCCTAAAGGCTGGTTTCTGCTGATGAGATGTTTTCATTGCAGCAGCCAATCAGACTGGTTGATTTGCACAGCTGCACAACTCATTCTTCTGTGATGTCCTCAGGTGTCTCTAATGCAGCCATTCTCAAACTGAAGAAGCCAAACCTGTCATCACAATACGATCCACACACAAGACGGCAATCAAATGGAGTTCAGCGTAAGTTCAGTAAGGAAGACTTAAAACCCCATTCAGATCAGCTGACTGCGGGCGGTCCTAAATATCGGGAATGCCCATGGGAGGGCTTACCCTGTATGCTGTCAGCTGATCGTAGGTGTTCCCAATCATCTAATCAGGCCCGCGCTGGTTCCTTCAGCCAGTCACACAGCAGCTGTCAAACTTTAAAAATCCCTTCTCTTCTCTTCCTCAGCAGTGTCAATGCAGTGACTCGCACAACGCAAGCTGTCACTCATCTAGCTTATTCACATCGCTTTCATTTCGACGTCGGATCCTGACAACGACTATCATACACAAGAGGTTGGACCCAGCATTCAAGAGATCGGTCAAATCCTACGGATCCTCGGTGCAAGGCTTCGCCGGTTTAACTGACGAGGCTCCCACGGGGAGGTGACTTCATGGCTCAGATTCAACACCGCGGCATCGTGTCAGCTTCAGGCCGGCTTCCTCCTCGGCTCCGGGAGCAGCGGTTCAAGAAAACAGCTTGATTCTACCGGGTCGCAGTTCTGAACATGATCCAGCGACCCCAGCGGGTCCCGCGCCGCGTCTGTTCGCTGTCGAAAAAAGTTCAACAAGCGACCTCTTCCAAAGCCCCCTCCCAAACACAAGTATTACATTGTCCTTTTTAACACTCATAGTAACCACTCTAGCTTTAGATAATATTCTGACCACCACTCTGCAGTCCCCGGTCCTCAGCACACTGACACTCGTCTAAAACCCTCGCATGGCGCAGGCGCCGCATCGACGTATTTATTATCTGATCTGAGATTCTGAAGCATTTTACTTTTTCAGAATCATAAAACCGCGCTGTGGTTGAGGCATGCAATACACACCTGAACCGGACCGATTCATTTCCTCTAATTGATTACAGGTGCGCGTGCATTTGATGGCCGTCTCGTATATCCCGAGACCACGTGAGCGTCAGTCGTGCACGTCCTCAGAATAATCTAAACGTCCCGGCGGACATTAAAAAATACTGGGCCTGAATCCCATCAATTCCCCGCATCAGTGAACGTTAGAAACGTACTGGCATCGTCACGCCGTACACGATTGAGGGGCCATACAGATGATCTTCATGGCAGCGCTGCCTCCCTGCGTAATCTTAAAATCCACAAACATCGTTCACCAGGGGCGTTTCTAGGATTGAAAGAAAGGGGGGGCTTAGCCCCAAGGATGCTGAATGTTTGTCTAAGCCTAACCCTAGACATAATTTCAGGGTCATTGTGAAATCTGACAATACAAATATGAACTTTTCTCAAATGAAGAGAAATAATTCTCAATGAATCGGATGATATAGCACTATGAGGGACACTATGACATTACGTTTTCACTAGCATTAACTGATTATAAACAACAACATTCTGTAGGCACCGGTATTATTGTTTTAAAATACTAGAGATAGATATTAATGCAAAGAATAGAGAGCTGTCGATAGTTTCTTACATTTCAAATTTGCTTGTCCAGTCTTGCTCCCTGGAGACATTTTCTAACAAAATAGCTAGCTTAGTGTTAATATAGCTCATTACAATATTCCCTTTCATTTGCCTCAAGTAAACCTAAATTTAAGCAGGTAACAATTGTTAACATCTACAGAGCCACATTCTGCACTTAAAATGTCACTCCGTGCATCATTTACTATGAGCTAAACTCCTTGGCTGCAATCAATAATCAAAAACAATAGTTGATAAAAAGTAAAGATCCTAACTTATTTAGGGGGGCTGAAGAACAGTTTAGGGGGAATTCAGCCCCCTAAAATCGTAGAATACTGAGCACAAAAGTATTTTCATGACGTTTAAATACAGACTTATAAACTCTGGAGCGAACAACAATCTAAATTAATAGATAAATTAAATCATTCTTTATATTAAATCGATTCGTTCAACTCATCGTTCCCATAAAATAAATGCATAAATTCAAATATAAATAAATAAAAATAATCTATGAACACGTTTACTTACACGTTAATACACAAATTATCCCCAGCGGCGAGATTATAGGTACACCGTGATCTGATCAAGGTGCAAGCGCAACAGCTGAGTTCATTTTAAATTGTCAGACGTGTGCTCCTGAGAGGTCCTGCAGTTTTCATCTGCTGGATGATCCCCCCCCCCCCCCCCCACGATAGTTCCACGGAGTCAGGCGCAGCCTCTCTAACTAAACGCTTCAATCATTCGGTGTCCCGCAGTCCGAATTAAAATAAATAAATCAATTGTACAGCATATTCGCGACGTAAATCCTCCCATGCAGCTAATACGCCACTAATAAGCGGCTGCTTTCCTCAGCACTTCGCGGTACACATCATCTCTCATGAATTCCATTAACTATTCCATCCATGGGACTTGGAATGTCACGCATAACGTGCCGATCCGACCTGCGTCTGGCCCCATCTGCACAATCACAATCAAAATAAATCAAAATAATAATATAATTTAGCAGTGCATCTGACTGATTATCTGCAGTTATTCACAAATGTACTCCATCTGTGAGTTTTGGGGGATTTTCAAAGACAATGGCGTAGCCCTGGCCTTCTCCATTCGTCCTGTATTCCTCATTTTGGAAACCTCCTCTCTAAAACAAAACAGTTCTTCACCAGCATAAACAAGTTTAATTAAAGCAAACTCTTGCCTGCACTCTATTCAGCCATGCGTTCAGAATAGGAAATGCAACTTCTTCAGCCTTCCAAGGTATTCCCTTGGCTCACTAGAACAACCGGGAAGAGTATCTTCTGCCTTCACTCCCTATATCCGTCCTCGCATAAACACATTCCTTTTGAATCAAAGTTTAAAAAAAAAACAAAAAAAAACTGATGTCTTCAAATGCATATAACTGGTGGTGGTTCCGGATCATCTGCTCATTCTTTGAGTGACGCTAGCTATACAGTTAAATTCTCTTTAAATCAGAATCAGAATTATTTTTATTGCCATGTATATTTGCACATACAGGAAATTGCCTTGGGCACTCTCCTCACTACATACTGCACTACACCTGGTCGGATGACCCCATACGTGCGAGTAGCGTATGTGCACCCTGTATTTTACTTTCGGTCCAGCGGACCTTATTTTCAGTTTTGTCATATGACTTAATTTCTGTTACGGTGTGCCGTGCCGATTTGCATTTCTGTTGACATTTAATCTCATTTGGTCTTGGACCGTAATTCTGTTGGTCGAATGACCTTTTTATTTACGTTTGGTCCTCGTGACCGTTTTTTAAGTTTACATTTTGCATTGACCATGGCTTTAACTCGGTCAGTGGACCTTCACTTAACTTTGCCATGCCACTTAATTTCCGTTGGCGGTGAGCCGAGCCGCTTTTAATTTCTGTTCATCATGCGACTTAATTTCTGTTGCAGTGTGCAGTGCCGCTTTCAAATTCTTCTCAAAATTTTATCTAATTTTGGTCTCTGTGTAGTGAATAGGGGACTGACATAATTCACCCTCACGCTCAGTACAGGCACAGTCGGCATCAGTCTCCTACGAGGGCGATGACGTCGACCCCGGGGCATGCCGGGTGACGTGATGACGTCAGGATCCAGAGGCATGATGGGAACGTGGTGACGTCTGAGACCCGAGGGCATGCTGGGATGTTAAAAGCCATCTTGTTTGTTCTTGTTTTTTGATGCTAATAAATGTAGCACAATTTGTGTGTCCAACTTGATGGAAGTTGCCCGTTCAAATTACCTTTTTTTTAAGTTCTACATCTAGAACCTGCACTCACCCCGACATTTTACCTTCAGTCCAGCGGAACTAATTTTCATCAAGCAACCTAAAAATGTTTGTAGCGGTCGCTTTATCGACATGTAATTACCGTTATATGTTTTTGCTTCAATTATGTTTTACATTTTGAGATCCCTGTTTAAACTTGCGAATACCTCTTCATTTACCTCATATCTTGTCCACTCGGGGGCGCAGATGCACTCCGACGAGTCATCTTCATACTTTTTATGTATGTATTATCCTCTAGGATTCTACAACACAAGGTAAGACTCACCAGTATCTCACTTCCCCTGATCTACATTCTTCGTCTTCCTTCTTTTGGGGGTATTCCTGTTAGACGTTCTGCTCCACCCCCTTCTAATCCTGATGACATCACACAGGGGTCTAAAATGCCAAAGACTATAAATATTTGCATTCTCTGTGCACTCTAAAAATAAACTCGTTAAAGTAAAAACCAAGTCTCTCCTGATTGAAATGGAGCTCAGCGTAAGTTCAGTAAGGAAGACTTAAAACCCCATTCAGATCAGCTGACTGCAGGCGGTCCTAAATATCGGGAATGCCCTTAACCTGTATGCGTCAGCTGATCGTAGGTGTTCCCAATCATCTAATCAGGCCCGCGCTGGTTCCTTCAGCCTCAGGGTCCACAGGTGCTCCTCGATGACCCAGGCCTCTCCTCTTTGTTGGGAAACTCACACAGGTGGTCAAAGGACTGGTAGTTTTTCTGGACCACTCTTCTGTCCCATAGCTCGAGCTTCCTTCTCGTGGCCTCAATCTGTCCGGACAGGAAACAGGGTCAAGGCTTTTCCTTGGAGGGACAGATTGAGGAAACTCACGCAGCCAATCGAAGACACAGAATCGATCTGACAGTTCAAGTTCCCGACCTCGTCACTCAGTTCAGCACTCGACTCCTTCAGTCACATTCTATCCCCGATTATTCAGGGACATCAACATCAGCAGTTTTTTATGAAGATTGCTAAAGTGGAGGACCAGCTCAAATCTCTGAGGAAACACTGACAGTCATGTTGTCTGAACACTGTTCAGCTCAGTCAAAGACGATAATCGTGTTGCACTGATCAATCGTTGTCAGTGATTCAGTCTGAAGAGAAGATGAATTTGAGAATGAATTCCATGTCAGAGGCAGAATCTTTGGTCTGAGTTGCAACGTGAAGGGGGTTCTGATGACGTGGGACGGTCTCGGGGGACGTTCCTGTTGTTAAAGGCTCGTTGACAAGTGCAGTCGACTGCAGCTCGTTCTGTCGGCTGCTTGTTAAACAGACGTCTGAGTAAGTTCAGCTGCATGTTCACGTGTTTGTGACGCTATGTCGAGGAGCTTGTGCTGGTTCAGTGTCAGAAGGAATGAAAACAAAGGTGATGTTTGTGTTCAGTGAACCAAAGGATTTCAGTTCTTTGGGGGGGTTAATGTTTCAATATTTCTAAACAGTTTTTACAATGAAAACGAAAACGATGCTGAATTCAACATCATCAACTTCATCTTACTTTGTTCTTGAGGCTTATTTACATGTGGGAAATTTGAGATACTTGTTCTTCATGTTGACTGCAGTGATTTACGTGTTCATCCTGATTTCCAACACGTCTCTGATTGTAGTTATCTGTATGAACAGAAGTCTCCATGAACCTATGTACGTGTTCCTGTGCAGCCTGTTTGTAAATGAACTGTATGGTAGCACAGGGTTGTTTCCTCTCCTCCTGCTCCAGATCCTCTCAGACGTTCACACGGTTTCTCGTCCTCTTTGTTTCCTGCAGATCTTCTGTGTTTATTCTTACGGAAGTGTCGAATTTACTAATTTAGCCGTGATGTCTTATGACAGATATCTGGCCATCTGTTGTCCTCTGCAGTACAACACACGTATGACGGTGAACAAAGCAGTCACCTTCATTACTGTGCTCTGGTTTTACTCTTTGGTGAAGTTTCTGGTTACTTTATCGTTGAACATCCGTTTGCCTCTTTGTGGAAACGTCTTGGACAGTTTGTATTGTCAAAACTTCCTTGTGGTGAAGTTAGCATGTTCCGACACCACAGTGAACAACATCTACGGACTGTTCATTGTTTTCATAACCATATTAGTTCCTCTGCTTCTGATCCTGTTCTCCTACACGGAGATTCTCAAAGTTTGTTTCTCTGGTTCCAAACAGACGAGACAGAAAGCCGTCAGTACCTGCTCCCCCCACCTGGTGTCGCTGCTCAACTTCTCTTTCGGCTGTTGCTTTGAGATCCTGCGCAGCAGGTTTGATATGAGCAGCGTCTCTACTGAGCTGCAGATCATCTTGTCTCTGTACTTCCTCATCATTCAGCCGCTGCTCAGTCCCATCATGTTCGGAATGCAGATGTCAAAAATACGACAAACGTTTATACGTCTGTTCTGTTCTAAAGTCACGACTGTGTCTGCTCACGAGAATCAGTGACAGCAGATAATTCACAACATTGCAGCAGATTAAACACCTGACATGTTAGAGACGTGTTGTGTTTTAATATGAACTTTATGGAACACACGTATGACGGTGAACAAAGCAGTCACCTTCATAACTGTGCTCTGGTTTTACTCTTTTGTGAAGTTTCTGGTTACTTTATCGTTGAACATCCGTTTGCCTCTTTGTGGAAACGTCTTAAATAATTTGTATTGTCAAAACTTCCTTGTGGTGAAGTTAGCGTGTTCCGACACCACAGTGAACAACATCTACGAACTGTTCGGAGTTGTTCTGACCGTCCTAGTTCCTCTGCTTCCGATCCTGTTTTCCTACACGGAGATTCTCAAAGTTTGTTTCTCTGGTTCCAAACAGACGAGACAGAAAGCCGTCAGTACCTGCACCCCCCACCTGGTGTCGCTGCTCAACTTCTCTTTCGGCTGTTTGTTTGAGACTCTTCAGAGCAGGTTTGATATGAGCACGTTTCCCTCTGAGCTCAGAATCCTCCTGTCTCTGTATTTTCTCATCATTCAGCCGCTGTTGAATCCTCTCATGTTCGGACTGCAGATGTCAACGATACGAAACGCCTGGAAACTCCTCATCTGCGCTCAGACATCGCAGGAAGTTTGAACAACTTTAACAAATGTGTTGATGAAAGACGCTGATTTTAATTATAGCTCATTTACACTTCAATGTTTGTTATTTCATGATTCAGCCTCAGAGGTTGAATCAGAGGCTTCATGATCTTTAGCTGTAGCGCGTCTCTCATCCTGAAACTGTGACTCAGTGTTTCAGTGTTAATCTCAGACTTCATAAAACATTACGTAAGAGAATACATCTCCCACATTGCATCTCTTCCCAACAGTAACATTTTCCTAATAAGGTTTATTGGCCATGTGTCTAAAAACTGTGAATTAATCTAAATACATAACATCCCTTTAACAACAGTCTCCTTATGAACACATTGAAATTCACTCGAGTGTCATTGGATCAAATCAAAGTCATGAATATCAGTCTGATAGTTTTCATCATTAATGTTTTATGTCACAAAGGGTAAAGAAAGAGATCATTGATTCCTGGATCCGACCCCTGATCCAGATCTGCATCTAAATTTAACGAGTTCCTCTGTGACCCGAAAACCTTCCTGCACAGGTGCACTGGACATTTCTCCAGATGAACGATATGAAAACAATGAGACAAAGACATGACAAAGTGCTTCACTGCAAACCAACAGAACCAGGTTCAGTTTGATCCAGACCCAGAACTCCTCCTCTGCTCCGAGGAACCTTTCACATTCTGTACATGGATTTAAAAGTTCATATGTATTTATGTACATTCATAAACTGATTTAATAATGTTTTCATCACAGCCTGAGCATCGTCACAGTGACACAAGCAATTCCTCATTTTTCTAGAAACACTGGGACGAAAGCACGTATGTGTTTTAATAATCATTTATCATTTGGATTCGTGAGCTGCTGTGAGTATATGAATATTTTGTTGCTTGTATTGAATTGTTTATATAAAAATATGGATGCTTTTTGTTTATTAACATTATTCAAAACAACTCAATAAAAAGAAAAGATACATCAACAAATACTAAGAAAATAAAGATGATTTCTTATGTAAAGTATAAACATCTTTTCTTCATTGTTTCTTTTGTAAATCACATTTCATTGAGCTGATGCTTTTATCCAGAGAGACTCACAATGAGTTCATCCTGAGGGAACAGCCCAGAACAACAAGAATCAAAAAGGTAACATTTGCTCATCATGCCAGGCTGTCGTTGATTGGCAACCCACAACCATGCTTGTGTCAGTTCTGTCATTTTAGTTATGTTGATTTCAGTTTCTTTGTGTTTTCTGTTGCCTGTTTTTTTTTTGTAGTTTCTGTTCCTTGTGTGTTGTTTCTGTCTTCCTGTCGACTTCCTGTCGTTGATTGTCGTCCCCAATCCTCACGTGTTTCACCTGTGTTTAATTGTCCCTCTGTGAATTTAAGCCTCTGTGTTTCCTTTGTCCTCTGTCCTTGTTGTTCTTCTACCTGCTGTCGTCCATGGTCCTGTCCTGCCTTGTCCTGATCCCCTGAGCCTCTTCACTTTGAACCCCTCGTGTAAGCTTCCTTGTGTTTTTGTCTTCCCCTTTAGTGCTCACGTTTGTTTTGTTAAAAGAACAAGTTTAATCTAAATCACATTTTTTTTTTAAACTCTGCATCTGGGTCCATCTCCTTCCACAAACCGTAACAGAACTATCCGACCACATAATGGACCAAGCAGAGATAGTTTTTTTCATGAACAAGTTTATTATTTTGATTGTCTGGTTGAGGAGCTGGGTTTACCGGGAACCAAGAACAAAGCAGAGACCCTGGAGGAGATCTCGGTTGTGGAAGCATGGCTTAAAAGCGCCCTTGGGTTAGCCATTTTGTCCCGCACCTAGTGGTGGAGCAGGGCAGGCTAAGGGAATTTCGAACTTCTCCAGCCCCATCCTCCCGGCAGACGCCACTCTGGTTCCGGCGTTGGAG
Source organism: Platichthys flesus (assembly GCF_949316205.1). Classification (NCBI taxonomy): domain Eukaryota; kingdom Metazoa; phylum Chordata; class Actinopteri; order Pleuronectiformes; family Pleuronectidae; genus Platichthys; species Platichthys flesus. The sequence continues at coordinate 28,443,066 of NC_084948.1, read as the reverse complement.
GTCCTTGCGGTGCCAGCTCCAGTCCCTGCTCCAGTCCCCGCTTCAGTCCCTGTCCCGCGCCGGAGGGTCCCGGCAGATGCCACTCTGGTTCCGGCGTCGGATGTCCTCGCGATGCCAGCTCCAGTTCCTGCCCCACGTCCGGGGCTGAGGTCGTAGCTCTTGCCCGCTGCCCCTGACCGGTCTTTGGGCCGCCCGCTTGAGCTCCCGTGTTTGTTCTCTGCCCTGGAGCGGCCATGTTTTGGGCCATCTTGGGTCCGGCCCTTGAAGGGGGGGTACTGTCAGTTCTGTCATTTTAGTATGTTTTCTAAAATCTAAGTTCCTCCCTTTTGGAGCGATTTATGTTTAGTGAGTTCTAGCTAGTTTGATAAGCCTCCTGTTTAGGTGAGCCTTTTCTTTTGTCCTTTTTTTCATAGCTTGGTTTATCATCCTTCGGGAGCGATTTATGTTTATAGACCTTGTTCTTTTCCTAGTGCTTATTTTGAATCTTTTAGGGAGTTTTCTTCCCCGGTTTATTTTTTGCCAGGTCCTAGAAATATTTAGTAAGTGTTTCATAGCCAAGTAAGTTGTCACTCATCATAGAGGATCTGAACGCAATAAAGTGTGCTGTAAGTGAAATCCTCTGCATCTGAGTCCTCATTCTAGTCCAGGCCTGACATCCCACTTCGGCCAGTATGGACTCAGCAGGGATGGAACAACTCACTGCAGCCCTGCGAGCCCAAGAAGCCCGGCTCTCCCGTCAGGAGGAATTCCAGACCGCCATGGCATCCCAGATGGGGCATCTCTTGACACAATTTCAGGGCCTGCACTATCATCTAGTGCAGACGACCACAGCCACAGAGCCTCCGGTAGCAGCGGCATGCTACACCCGTGGTACCCGTCCTGACTGGGCCGGCCGTTGGAGCAGGATGAAAGTAGCCCCACCAGCACGATTCGCTGGTGAACTGGAGTTATGCAAGACATTTCTCATAGACTGCTCCATACACTATGAACTAAACCCCCATGCTTTTCTGTCTAAGAGGGCTGGGGAGCTGAGCGGGCTGAGACAGGGCAGCGAATCCGAGTGTGATTACGCTATCCGTTTCCGCACCTTGTCGGCGGAGAGTGGCTGGAACACAACGGCCTTATACGACGTGTTTTTGAAGGGGCTGGCAGCTCCTATCCAAGACCTTCTGTTTCCCTTGGACCTACCTACAGATCCCGACTCACTCATCGCAATCGCAATCCGGACAGACAACAGAACCCGTCAACTTAGGCAGCAACGTCTCCCGAGACCCACAATGATGGAGAGACCCCTACGCACTCAAGCACCAGGATGCTATACCACCCGTCGATCACCGCCCGAGCAGCATCATCATTCTCCTCCGGAAGAAGAGGGAGAGCGCATGCAGCTAGGAAGAGCTCGACTAACACCCGGGGAACGATGGAGACGTCTGCAGGAGGGCCGATGCTTCTACTGCGGTGAATCCGGTCATCTCGTCGCCACCTGCACTGCCAGAAGGACCATGGTGGTGAGTGAATTCAAGGGTTCTGACACCACCTCATGCACTCTCACGACCGTCCAGGTAATGCACCACACCACCACTGAACTCAAGGCGCTCATCGACTCAGGAGCTGATGAAAGTTTGATGGACTGGGAACTAGTACAACAACTGGGCCTTCACACAGAACTTTCGTTGCTATGTATTCAAGTCACCGTCACAGACTCTAATTTTAGGACAGCCATGGTTATTTCAGCACAATCCCCATATAAACTGGAGATCAGGAGAGATCCTGGGCTGGGGAGAGGACTGTGAGAGCAACTGTTTGAACCTCTCGGTTCGGGAGGAGGGAGTCAAGAACATTAAATTGATCTGTCAATCCCGTCGCAGATCCCAATTACCCGGACCTGAGCTCCGTGCCTTCCTGCTACCACCACCTCAAAGAGGTTTTTAACAAAACTAAGGCCCTCTCACTTCCTCCTCACCGACCCTATGATTGTGCCATTGAGCTGATTCCGGGCTCAACCATTCCCAAGAGCCACCTGTACGCGGTTTCTGGGCCTGAGAAGGGAGCCATGCGGTACATCGAAACCTCCCAGAAAGCGGGGCTGATTCGCCCCTCATCATCATCAGCTGGAGCCGGGTTCTTCTTTGTGAAGAAGGATGGCTCCCTAAGACCGTGCATTGACTACAGCCCACTCAATGCCATCACTATAAAGAATCGCTATCCACTTCCTCTAATCTCATCCGTGTTTGACCAGCTCCAACAGGCCAAGATCTTCACCAAGTTGGACCTTCGCAACGCCTATCACTTGGTGCGGATCAGAGAAGGTGACGAGTGGGAGACTGGTTTTAATACACCCAGTGGACACTATGAGTATAAAGTCATGCCTTTTGGTCTCACAAATGCTCCTGCTGTTTTCCAGGCAATGATAAATGACGTGTTAAGAGAATTTCTTGACCTTTTCGTGTATGTTTATTTGGATGACATACAGTGGAGGAAATAATTATTTGATCCCTCGCTGATTTTGTAAGTTTGCCCATTCACAAAGACACAAACAGTCTATCATTTTAATGGTAGGTTTATTACAATAGTGAGAGATGGAATATCAAAAGGAAAATCCAGGAAATCACTTTAAATAAAATATATAAACAGACTTGCATTTTATCGAGTGAAATAAGTATTTGATCCCCTGCCAATAAATGGCTTAGTTCTTGGTGGCAAAACCCTTGTTGGCAAGCACAGAGGTCAGACGTTTCTTGTAGTTAATTACCAGGTTTGTGCACGTATCAAGAAGAATCTTGGTCTGCTCCTCTTTGCAAATCATCTCCAAATCCTTAAGGTTTCGAGGCTGTCACTTCGCAACTCGAAGCTTCAGCTCCCTCCACAGATTTTCGATGGGATTAAGGTCCGGAGACTGACTTGGCCACTCCATGACCTTAATGTGTTTCCTTTTGAGCCACTCCTTTGTTGCCTTGGCCGTATGTTTTGGGTCATTGTCCTGCTGGAAGACCCATCCATGACCCATTTTCAGTGCCCATGGCGGAGGGAAGAAGGTTTTCACTCAGGATTTTACGGTACATGGCCCCGTCCATCTTTCCATCAATGCGGTGAAGTCGTCCTGTTCCCTTAGCAGAGAAACTCCCCCAAAGCATAATGCTTCCACCTCCATACTTGACGGTGGGGATGGTGTTCTTGGGGTCATAGTCAGTATTTTTCCTCCTCCAAACACGGCGAGTCGAGTTGATGCCAAAGAGCTCAATTTTGTTTCATCTGACCACAGCACTTGCTCCTTAGACTTCTCTGAATCATTCAGGTGATCATTGACGAACTTCAGACGGGCCTGTACATGTGCATTCTTGAGCAGGGGGACCTTGCGGGCACTGCAGGATCTTAATCCATTGCGGCGTAGTGTGTTCCCAATGGTTTTCTTGGTGACTGTGGTCCCAGCTGCCTTGAGATCATCAGTGATACCCCACGAGGTGAGATTTTGCAAGGAGCCCCAGAACGAGGACGATTGATGGTTGTTTTGTCTTCCATTTTCGAACGATCGCACCAACAGTTGTCTCCTTCTCACCCAGCTTCTTGCCTATGGTCTTGTAGCCCAATCCAGCCTTGTGCAGGTCTACAATCTTGTCCCTGATGTCCTTAGACAACTCTTTGGTCTTGCCCATGGTGGAGAGTTTGGAGTGACTTATGAATGCATGTACAGGTGTCTTTTATACAGGTGATTGGTGACTGATTGACACACAGGTGTCTTTGCTGCAGGTAACATGTTTTTTTCAGTGTATCTAAGGAGTAGGAGTATTTAACCAGTCTGTGGGAGCCAGAATTGTTGATGGTTGGCAGGGGATCAAATACTTATTTCACTCGATAAAATGCAAGTCTGTTTATATATTTTATTTAAAGTGATTTCCTGGATTTTCCTTTTGATATTCCATCTCTCACTATTGTAATAAACCTACTGTTGGGCCACAGTCCAGAGGCTGAACACCAGACACTGGAGCCGACGGTGAGGACAAAGGGTTGTAAAACTTTTGGAGGGAAAACATTCTCCAGCAGGCCTGAGAATCTCCCCCTGGTGGTTGGAAAATGTCCTGAAGCGCCTTCAGGACCCCCGCTGAGTTCCAAGCCCTGATGATGCTGGCTTAAAGCCAGCATCATCCTATGACCAGCACCTCAAGGAGGCAGAACCTCTCAGGTAGAATAAAACCACTGAGACATCAATAATCGCTGCCATTTTCCCTGCTCTGAAGACGTCAACAGACCCCTCCGGGTCTTTCCAGATGATTTAGTTGCTAAAGGGGGCAACCAGAGTCATTTTCTTTCATTTCTTTCATTTTCTTTTATCTTAAGTCTGATCTTACTTTGATAGAGACTATTTTTGTTTTTAACCACAGGAACTCACTCGCTCGCTGGCCGAGCTCAGAGACTTTCTTTCCAAATCCACAGCTGCGTCAACCGCTGCTCATCCCTGCAGAAGAGACGAAGCCGAATTCCGTTCCAAGAGCAAGAGACTTCGCTCTTTTCGGTCCAGCGCTGACCTCCGTTGCAACCACGAGACCCACCGGAGCACCGCTTAAGAGGCCAGGACACTGATTTGTTTTCCAGGAATCCGCCCGTTCGCACGCATCCTGAGGTTTAACGACAGATTCACTGGACTTCCGGGAAATCCGCGCCCCACGCGCAAGCAACACCGCGGAGGTCACAGTAAGAGGCTTTATTGTCTGGGCAGAGACTAGTTTAAATACTTAGCGTGTCATTTGTTTGATTGTATGTTTGTTTGTAGATCGCTGATCTGTTTTTAGCCGTGCTACACGGCGGGCCGAGAAGACACATCCGGTTCCTTTGTTTACTGTGTTTTTGAGAAGAGCGCGATACAGAGCCTGCGCTTCCTTTTTGCGTGTTACCGTCAGAGATATTGTGCGGAGATTTACATCTGTTAAAAGATAAATCTCACGTAACTGGTCTGCTTCGCTGGAAGTTTGTCTCTGACGATGTTTTGAGAGCTTTCCTGATCTCTCTCTCTCTCTCTCTCTCTCTCTCTCTCTCTCTCTCTCTCTCTCTCTCTCTCTTCTCCTAAACCTGTTTTTACACACGTCCCGAACTACATTTATACATTTCATGTTACATGGAGAAATCTAGATTTAACGAGCATTTATACATCTCGACGCCATTCGGCGCCCAAACCACGAGATAAGAAATCTCTTTGTCTTAAAGATCCCCTTTGTTAAGGTCAGTGACCGGCAGCCATTTTGCTTTTCGCAACGTGGCTTCACTAAGGTAACCTCCATCTTGGAAGTACGTGAATGTAACATCACCTTGAATTCGGCCAGAGGACGTCACCACGTCATTACGCCATAGCCACTCCCCTTTCTCTTTCTTACACACACACACACACACAGACAGGCAGACACACACGACCACACACACACACATAGATACTCCGTATTACATGTGTGACAATTGTGATAAGTGCTGCTGCTGTTGTTACCATCTTTGAAATATTGGAGTTTGTTAAATGAAGAATCATTGAAATAACATTAACTTTATTTCCCCTTTTTAATAAATACTTTTGTAATTAAAGTATTTGTATTTCTGTGATTATTTGTGCATATGTATGTGTATACAGCTGGATTACCATAGCCTGTGTTCGAACTTAAAACTCTTCATTGTTTATTATATAATCATTAATACTAAATATTGAGATTATTAATATAACCTATATCATTGAGACTAATATTTAAAGATTGAATTGTTGGTCCCTGTAACCAGGGTGGTGCCCCGCGACAATAAGCAATGATTACAGATTTGTATTATTCTTAATTGATAATTTTATTGTTTTCATTAATTATTTTAACTATTATTAATGGATAACCGTATCATTTCTAATTAAATGTGTTACTAATCTTAACTAATAGCTTTATCATTTTTTGATTAATTTTAAGAAATAATTGTTATTTTAATAATCATATTTCATGATTATTAATAATTAGCCAACGTCAATTCTACTCCTACTATTGCACAACATAAATGGTGCCCCGTGTGAGGCTATCTAACTCCAGCTGTATCATAATACTGTGTACAATAATCCAGATTCATTGTCAAAGAAAGAATTTTTTTTTTTTTTTTAATTTCTAAATTCCCCTGCACCTTTGCAACACAGGTATACTCGTGCCTTGTGTATCTGTGATTGGCTGCAGAGTGTAATCGGTGGTTGTGTATTCGCGATGCACAATAATTATAATTAATTTCTTAAGGAGAAACATAATTCGGAAATTTATTTCTCTTTGAATTTTTTATTTTGTAATCCCTTTGCACCTGTGCCAAGCAGGTATACTATTGCCTTGTGTATCCGTTGTTGGATGCTTATTGCATATTAGTGGTTGTGTCATCTCAATGCATGATAATTATAATTAATTTTCTTAAGAGGAAAACAATTATGGAAATGTATTTCTCTTTGAATTTTCGTTATTCTTAATCCCCTTTGCTAAGCAGACGTTGTGTATCACTATGGTTGGTTGCTGACTACGTTTCAGTAGTTTAGTAATTTTTTTTATTGGAGAATTTCTGCATGCTTTGAATTTCAAAGAGACTAACTAGATTTGAGAGACTAGTTACGAGTAGACTAGTTGTTAACCAACTAGGTCTAAAGGATTGAGCCATCGAGCTATCCTACATAGCGCTACTATATAGACACAGAGTGAGGCTCACCTGTGCATCTTGTGTAGTGTTTATTAAGTTTTATTCGCTTTAACCTAAGCAAGCTTGAGCAGCCCACCAGGTGCGATTCGCAATCAGAAGATGAGTAGCATGGACCACCCTGGGGCGAGGGCTCCCTCAAGGCCAGATGACCTGTCAGGGACAGTCGCCAGTCTGATCAATTTTTCCAAGTGATGAAGTGAGTTAGTTGAGGGATTATGATTTAAGTTAATGTGATCCAAGGATTGAAGAACTGACCATACACCTCAACAACACCACTGGTCCGAAATTGAGTTTATCCTACGTTCTGGGTCACCTGGCACTCCTCTGCAAACAGAGGGCCACGCGACAAGCCCAAGAACATGTTGATGCGCTCAGAGTCATGCTAGCAGCATGCCTGGCGGAGCAAGAACAAAACTCCCACAATCGGTTTAGATCTCATTATATGAATACCTCTCAACAGAGAAGTTATTTTTAGCCAATGGAAACCATATCAGTACCAGGAGTATAGATATGGTGACCGAAACCCAAAACATGGGATGCATTCTGGGACAGGAGTTAATACGGAGAAGTGTGGCTGAAACAGAGAGACATTGTGCCACCTGTTCCTCCAAGCTCTCCTAAAAGACCAGACACTGATCCCCATGTGCAAAACTAAACAAAACTCCCTCTCCCCTCCGAATCTGAAATGGGGGGGAGAAATCCCAACTCCAAACAGAGAGACCACTCAAACCACTCACATCATCAATAGTTGCATGTCTTAGAACATCTGTCAGTAAATTGTATAACGTATGTTCAGGTAGTGAACCTTCTTAGACCTCGTTGAGTGAATCTTGAAGTTCTCTACCACTACGGTTGTGCAGCCCTCCCGGGTAAACTTGGCAATTCAGTCTTGGCAGTGCAATTTCCTATATCGGTAGATCTGCAGAACCTAGGAGTAGGATTCATCCTTAATTTACCGATTAGCGAACAACCGAACGTGATTCGCCGTTCTAAATGTGGTGGTTTGACAAGATAACACATGTTTACCTCAAACACCAGCACATACTCAGAATTTCCTTCTGTTTCCTTTTCTTTCATTTCACTCTTCACCGAAATTCATTTGGTATTTTAACAATAACTGCTGATAAGCATTGTGTGAAATTGAAAATGTGTGCCGTGCTTTAGAATATCTGTTATTTAGCCTGTCTGCCCAGACAATTACCTCTCTCTGTTTAGACTCATGCCTCAAAGACAATTATGCCTCTCTGCCTCATAATGAACTAACTTTCACTGCTTCAACTCCACTCAAGGATTCCCTGTCATGGATTATAACTGGACTCTTGACCTACTTTGCCCTGGAAACCGGGGTCACAACCCACTCTCCAGACCAAAAGGGGGAATGTTGGGCCACAGTCCAGAGGCTGAACACCAGACACTGGAGCCGACGGTGAGGACAAAGGGTTGTAAAACTTTTGGAGGGAAAACATTCTCCAGCAGGCCTGAGAATCTCCCCCTGGTGGTTGGAAAATGTCCTGAAGCGCCTTCAGGACCCCCGCTGAGTTCCAAGCCCCGCCCACTGAGGTCCAACTCTGACACTCAATTGGCTTAAAGCCAGCATCATCCTATGACCAGCACCTCAAGGAGGCAGAACCTCTAAGGTAGAATAAAACCACTGAGACATCAATGCTCGCTGCCATTTTCCCTGCTCTGAAGACGTCAACAGACCCCTCCGGGTCTTTCCAGATGATTTAGTTGCTAAAGGGGGCAACCAGAGTTATTTTCTTTCATTTCTTTCATTTTCTTTATCTTAAGTCTGATCTTACTTTGATAGAGACTATTTTTGTTTTTAACTTGAAAAGGCTGTGCACAGGAACTCACTCGCTCGCTGGCCGAGCTCAGAGACTTTCTTTCCAAATCCACAGCTGCGTCAACCGCTGCTCATCCCTGCAGAAGAGACGAAGCCGAATTCCGTTCCAAGAGCAAGAGACTTCGCTCTTTTCGGTCCAGCGCTGACCTCCGTTGCAACCACGAGACCCACCGGAGCACCGCTTAAGAGGCCAGGACACTGATTTGTTTTCCAGGAATCCGCCCGTTCGCACGCATCCTGAAGTTTAACGACAGATTCACTGGACTTCCGGGAAATCCGCGCCCCACGCGCAAGCAACACCGCGGAGGTCACAGTAAGAGGCTTTATTGTCTGGGCAGAGACTAGTTTAAATACTTAGCGTGTCATTTGTTTGATTGTATGTTTGTTTGTAGATCGCTGATCTGTTTTTAGCCGTGCTACACGGCGGGCCGAGACGTCACATCCGGTTCCTTTGTTTACTGTGTTTTTGAGAAGAGCGCGGTACAGAGCCGGCGCTTCCTTTTTGCGTGTTACCGTCAGAGATATTGTGCGGAGATTTACATCTGTTAAAAGATAAATCTCACGTAACTGGTCTGCTTCGCTGGAAGTTTGTCTCTGACGATGTTTTGAGAGCTTTCCTGATCTCTCTCTCTCTCTCTCTCTCTCTCTCTCTCTCTCTCTCTCTCTTCTCCTAAACCTGTTTTTACACACGTCCCGAACTACATTTATACATTTCATGTTACATGGAGAAATCTAGATTTAACGAGCATTTATACATCTCGACGCCATTCGGCGCCCAAACCACGAGATAAGAAATCTCTTTGTCTTAAAGATCCCCTTTGTTAAGGTCAGTGACCGGCAGCCATTTTGCTTTTCGCAACGTGGCTTCACTAAGGTAACCTCCATCTTGGAAGTACGTGAATGTAACATCACCTTGAATTCGGCCAGAGGACGTCACCACGTCATTACGCCATAGCCACTCCCCTTTCTCTTTCTTACACACACACACACACACAGACAGGCAGACACACACGACCACACACACACACATAGATACTCCGTATTACATGTGTGACAATTGTGATAAGTGCTGCTGCTGTTGTTACCATCTTTGAAATATTGGAGTTTGTTAAATGAAGAATCATTGAAATAACATTAACTTTATTTCCCCTTTTTAATAAATACTTTTGTAATTAAAGTATTTGTATTTCTGTGATTATTTGTGCATATGTATGTGTATACAGCTGGATTACTATAGCCTGTGTTCGAACTTAAAACTCTTCATTGTTTATTATATAATCATTAATACTAAATATTGAGATTATTAATATAACCTATATCATTGAGACTAATATTTAAAGATTGAATTGTTGGTCCCTGTAACCAGGGTGGTGCCCCGCGACAATAAGCAATGATTACAGATTTGTATTATTCTTAATTGATAATTTTATTGTTTTCATTAATTATTTTAACTATTATTAATGGATAACCGTATCATTTCTAATTAAATGTGTTACTAATCTTAACTAATAGCTTTATCATTTTTTGATTAATTTTAAGAAATAATTGTTATTTTAATAATCATATTTCATGATTATTAATAATTAGCCAACGTCAATTCTACTCCTACTATTGCACAACACTACCATTAAAATTATAGACTGTTTGTGTCTTTGTGAATGGGCAAACTTACAAAATCAGCGAAGGATCAAATAATTATTTCCTCCACTGTACTTATCTACTCCTCTGACCTGAAAAAACACCAAAACCATGTAACTCAGGTACTGAAAAGACTGCTAGAGAATATATATGTCAAAGGAGAAAAAAGTGAATTCCATGTCGAGACTGTCTCCTTCCTGGGCTTCATCGTAGCCCCTGGAAGAGTGCAGATGGATCCGGCTAAAATTAGCGCTGTGGTCGAGTGGCCTACACCTGATAGCCGCAAAAGGGTTCAGCAGTTCCTTGGGTTTGCTAACTTCTACAGGCGGTTCATCAGAGGCTTCAGCGCAATAGCTGCCCCTCTCCATGCTCTTACCTCCACACAGGTGCAGTTCCACTGGTCTCCTGAAGCTGATGCTGCCTTTCGGACCCTCAAGCACCGATTTACCTCGGCTCCCATCCTCACCCTGCCAGACCCTTAACGACAGTTCGTGGTAGAGGTGGACGCTTCCAACGAAGGGGTTGGGGCCATCCTCTCCCAGCGGTCAGAGCAGGATGGTAAGGTGCATCCTTGTGCCTTCCTGTCGCGGCGGCTATCCAAAGCGGAGCGGAACTATGACGTTGGTAACCGGGAATTGCTGGCGGTCAAACTCGCGCTGGAGGAGTGGAGACACTGGCTCGAGGGGGCTGAACATCCGTTCATTGTCTGGAAAGATCATAAGAATCTAGAATACATCAAGAAAGCCAAAAGACTCAATTCTCGCCAGGCCAGGTGGGCGCTATTTTTTAACCGATTCTCCTTTTCTCTCTCATACAGGCCGGGGTCCAAAAATGTTAAGCCAGACGCCCTGTCTCGTCTCTTCGACCCCGAACCTGTTGCCAAGGATCCAGAAACGATCCTCCCACCTACCTGTGTGGTTGGAGCACTGGCTTGGCAGATAGAAGATGAGGTTAAGCAGGCTCATGGTGAGGTCCGATCACCTAGTGGGTGCCCAGAGAATCGTTTGTTTGTCCCGGTTGAATTATGCCCACAGGTGATCCACTGGGCCCACACCTCGCTGCTTTCCTGCCATCCGGGAGTTCGAAGAACGATGTTCGCTATCTCCCGGAGGTTCTGGTGGCCCTCCATGGAACCGGAGGTCCGGGAGTACGTAGAGGCTTGTCCGGTCTGCGCCCAAAACAAAATGTCCTCCGGGTCACGCATTGGTCTCTTGCAGCCACTTCCCATCCCCTCCAGACCGTGGTCCGACATCTCGGTAGACTTCGTCACGGGGCTTCCGGTCTCTCAAAGTAACACCACTGTCCTCACAGTGGTGGATAGATTTGACATGCCGCGGAAAGTAATGGTTGAGTTCTACACAGCCATCATCTAGTACATCCTCACCTCATCCATCACCGTCTGGTTCGCTGCCTCCACTGCCAAGGACAAGGGCAGACTGCAGCGGATCATCCGGTCAGCTGAGAAGGTCCTCGTCTCTGACCTGCCGGCTCTCATAGACCTGTTCCACTCCAGGACCAGTAAGAGAGCAGGCAAGTTCATCGCTGATCCTTCCCATCCCGCTCACCACCTGTTCCAGAGACTCCCGTCCGGAAAAAGGTTCCTGCCATCAGGTTCCCCATGGCAGTGGGACTCACAAACAAGCCCCCTGCATCACACTGACTCCGCATCACACTGACCCCCCCCCCCCCCCCCCCCCCAGCCCCCACCCACCCTTGCACATAATTTATAACTCTATATTACTGGCACTATCACCAATCTCTGCACCTTAAAACCATACGTAACTCTTCTACTGTATATATTGTTGTTTTTTTATATTGTTATATTGTTCGATATTGTTGTTTTTAATTTGTTGTTTGTAAAGTGCACCAACCACACCAAGGCAATTTCCTGTATGTGCAAATATACATGGAAATAAAAAGAATTCTGATTCGGATTCGGATTCTGATTACGTTTCATGAAACGCCTCTTTGTATAAGTTCTGTCTTTTTTTAACTTGCGGCCAGTTCTTCCATTTCGAGCACCCGTGCTTGTTGTGTTAACTCTGCAGAGCTCATTATTATAAAGACTCAAAAATCAATTCCTGTTTGAGAATTCCATTATTTGAAATCTCAAGATGAATTTCCATCACAGCATATATATATTTATATAAATGCTTACGCCAAAAAGCTGCAGGAGGAATCTCACAACATTTGTTCTAATGAAGACACTGATTAGTGAAAGTTCAAACTCCAGCTCCCAGAGGCTGAAGTGTCCTCAGGTGGATGATCACCTAATTAAGCTGGACACGGTTAATGAAGTCCCTCAGGTCAAAGGTCACTGCAGCTCATCAACGTGTTTGTCCCTGAGGCGTCTTCACACGAGACACAGTTTCCACTGGTTCCCTCAGAAAGAACAGAGCACTTGGAGTTTTCCACAGAGACCAATCAGCAGGACCGGTAAGGACCTCCCCTCGGACCCATGGACTTCAGGTCACATGACAAACTGAAAGTTACATGTGAATTTTAACTTTCTGATTCTTGTCGTGTAGAAAACTTTCTGAAACTGTTGAGTTGATTCCTGCTCACATTCACTGAAATTCTCTTTTATCAGGGACTTTCACTTCTTGTTCACTGATCTGTCTGTGATACATGTGATCAACGTGCTTCTGCATGGTACTGACCTGTGACCTGTGACCACTGACCTCTGACCTGTGACCTGTGACCACTGACCTGTGACCTGTGTCCTGTGACCACTCACCTGTGACCACTATCAGAGAGGCGGTGGACTAGTGGCAGAATAATTGGACTATGGGCAGAAAGTTACGGACATCGGACTGGAAGGTCGTTGGTTCGACTCCTCGCGATGACAATACAACATACCGGCCAGGACAACACCCGGATGTGTTCCAAAGTCCAAAGAGCACTCTCCCTAACCCCACTGTCTAAGTGCCCCTGAGCAAGGCACCGTACTCCCCCAACATCTGCTCCCCGGGCGCTGTGCATGGCTGCCCACTGCTCTGTGTGTCCTGTGATGTTCACCAGATGGGTCAAAAGCAGAAGACAAATTTCCCTACTCTGCATGTCGTGTGATTGTGTTTGGGATCAATACATTTATCTTATGTTATCTTAGCTGTGACCCGTGACCACTGACCTTTGACCCGTGACCACTGACCTGTGACAACTTGATTAGCCGTTTGAATTTTGTTAGGGTTAGCTCCAGCGCCCCCTAAAGGCTGGTTTCTGCTGATGAGATGTTTTCATTGCAGCAGCCAATCAGACTGGTTGATTTGCACAGCTGCACAACTCATTATTCTGTGATGTCCTCAGGTGTCTCTAATGCAGCCATTCTCAAACTGAAGAAGCCAAACCTGTAATCACAATACGATCCACAAACAAGACGTCAATCAACTATTTCGATACATATTCTTTATTTCATAGCCAGAGTATTTGTATATGAACATGGCATATGCAGTGCAAATCTAATAACGGCCGTCTCACATGTCCATAAACTGAGGTAACACTGGATCTCCTCCAGCCTGAGTGACCCGGTAGTTTCTCTGGATAAACTTGACATTGAATCACACATCGCTCAAACGTATTTTCACGTGTTACTCACCTGATGAGAGGGAGGATGTTGTCAAGGTTCTGATGTCCGACTGAATGGAAGTCAACGTCAGGCGGAGACCAGGCCCAGCATCCAGTCTGTTCCTGTCCTTTGTCTTTAAGCCACAAGGGCTGAACATCCAGTCTCCCACAGGTAAGTTGTGGCAAAAGGCATGAGAAACATCAACGTCTTCGGAGACACATCAGTATACTCCAAGTACACATGTGTCCAGGACTGTGTCAGTTGCGTCTGTGCAAAGATCAGCTTCAAAGACGTATCACAAGAAGATCTTTCCTGCTCCCTGGAACTGAGGCCTGCGATATAACAGTTTTGGATCCAGCTTTTCTGCTCGCTGAGTGCAGGGACATGTCTCCGGAGCTGCGTCCTCAGGGTCCACAGGTGCTCCTCGATGACCCAGGCCTCTCCGCTTTGTTGGGAAACTCACACAGGTGGTCAAAGGACTGGTAGTTTTTCTGGACCACTCTTCTGTCCCATAGCTCGAGCTTCCTTCTCGTGGCCTCTATCTGTCCGGACAGGAAACAGGGTCAAGGCTTTTCCTTGGAGGGACAGATTGAGGAAACTCAAGCAGCCAATCGAAGTCACAGAATCGATCTGACAGTTCAAGTTCCCGACCTCGTCACTCAGTTCAGCACTCGACTCCTTCAGTCACATTCTATCCCCGATTATTCAGGGACATCAACATCAGCAGTTTTTTATGAAGATTGCTAAAGTGGAGGACCAGCTCAAATCTCTGAGGAAACACTGACAGTCATGTTGTCTGAACACTGTTCAGTTCAGTCAAAGACGATAATCGTGTTGCACTGATCAATCGTTGTCAGTGATTCAGTCTGAAGAGAAGATGAATTTGAGAATGAATTCCATGTCAGAGGCAGAATCTTTGGTCTGAGTTGCAACGTGAAGGGGGTTCTGATGACGTGGGACGGTCTCGGGGGACGTTCCTGTTGTTAAAGGCTCGTTGACAAGTGCAGTCGACTGCAGCTCGTTCTGTCGGCTGCTTGTTAAACAGACGTCTGAGTAAGTTCAGCTGCATGTTCACGTGTTTGTGACGCGATGTCGAGGAGCTTGTGTTGGTTCAGTGTCAGAAGGAATGAAAACAAAGGTGATGTTTGTGTTCAGTGAACCAAAGGATTTCAGTTCTTTGGGGGGGTTAATGTTTCAATATTTCTAAACAGTTTTTACAATGAAAACGAAAACGATGCTGAATTCAACATCATCAACTTCATCTTACTTTGTTCTTGAGGCTTATTTACATGTGGGAAATTTGAGATACTTGTTCTTCATGTTGACTGCAGTGATTTACGTGTTCATCCTGATTTCCAACACGTCTCTGATTGTAGTTATCTGTATGAACAGAAGTCTCCATGAACCTATGTACGTGTTCCTGTGCAGCCTGTTTGTAAATGAACTGTATGGTAGCACAGGGTTGTTTCCTCTCCTCCTGCTCCAGATCCTCTCAGACGTTCACACGGTTTCTCGTCCTCTTTGTTTCCTGCAGATCTTCTGTGTTTATTCTTACGGAAGTGTCGAATTTACTAATTTAGCCGTGATGTCTTATGACAGATATCTGGCCATCTGTTGTCCTCTGCAGTACAACACACGTATGACGGTGAACAAAGCAGTCACCTTCATTACTGTGCTCTGGTTTTACTCTTTGGTGAAGTTTCTGGTTACTTTATCGTTGAACATCCGTTTGCCTCTTTGTGGAAACGTCTTGGACAGTTTGTATTGTCAAAACTTCCTTGTGGTGAAGTTAGCGTGTTCCGACACCACAGTGCAGAACATCTACGGACTGTTCATTGTTTCTTTAACCGTCTTAGTTCCTCTGCTTCCGATCCTGTTCTCCTACACAAAGATTCTCAAAGTTTGTTTCTCTGGTTCCAAACAGACTAGACAGAAAGCCGTCAGTACCTGCACCCCCCACCTGGTGTCGCTGCTCAACTTCTCTTTCGGCTGTTTGTTTCAGCTCCTGCAGAGCAGATTTGATATGAGCGCGTTTCCCTCTGAGCTCAGAATCCTCCTGTCTCTGTATTTTCTCATCATTCAGCCGCTGTTGAATCCTCTCATGTTCGGACTGCAGATGTCAACGATACGAAACGCCTGGAAACTCCTCATCTGCGCTCAGACGTCGCAGGGAGTTTGAACAACTTTAACAAATGTGTTGATGAAAGACGCTGATTTTAATTATAGCTCATTTACACTTCAATGTTTGTTATTTCATGATTCAGCCTCAGAGGTTGAATCAGAGGCTTCATGATCTTTAGCTGTAGCGCGTCTCTCATCCTGAAACTGTGACTCAGTGTTTCAGTGTTAATCTCAGACTTCATAAAACATTATGTAAGATTGTTGGAAAAACTAAGAGAATACATCTCCCACGATGCATCTCTTCCCAACAGTAACCTTTTCCTAATAAAGATTATTGGCCATGTGTCTAAGAACTGTGAATTAATCTAATTACATAACATCCCTTTAACAACAGTCTCCTTATGAACACATTGAAATTCACTCGAGTGTCATTGGATCAAATCAAAGTCATGAATATCAGTCTGATAGTTTTCATCATTATTGTTTTATGTCACAAAGGGTAAAGAAAGAGATCATTGATTCCTGGATCCGACCCCTGATCCAGATCGGCATCCAAATTTAACGAGTTCCTCTGTGACCCGAAAACCTTCCTGCACAGGTGCACTGGACATTTCTCCAGATGAACGATATGAAAACAATGAGACAAAGACATGACAAAGTGCTTCACTGCAAACCAACAGAACCAGGTTCAGTTTGATCCAGACCCAGAACTCCTCCTCTGCTCCGAGGAACCTTTCACATTCTGTATATGGATTTAAAAGTTCATATGTATTTATGTACATTCATAAACTGATTTAATAATGTTTTCATCACAGCCTGAGCATCGTCACAGTGACACAAGCAATTCCTCATTTTTCTAGAAACACTGGGACGAAAGCACGTATGTGTTTTAATAATCATTTATCATTTGGATTCGTGAGCTGCTGTGAGTATATGAATATTTTGTTGCTTGTATTGAATTGTTTATATAAAAATATGGACGCTTTTTGTTTATTAACATTATTCAAAACAACTCAATAAAAAGAAAAGATACATCAACAAATACTAAGAAAATAAAGATGATTTCTTATGTAAAGTATAAACATCTTTTCTTCATTGTTTCTTTTGTAAATCACATTTCATTGAGCTGATGCTTTTATCCAGAGAGACTCACAATGAGTTCATCCTGAGGGAACAGCCCAGAACAACAAGAATCAAAAAGGTAACATTTGCTCATCATGCCAGGCTGTCGTTGATTGGCAACCCACAACCATGCTTGTGTCAGTTCTGTCATTTTAGTTATGTTGATTTCAGTTTCTTTGTGTTTTCTGTTGCCTGTTTTTTTTTTGTAGTTTCTGTTCCTTGTGTGTTGTTTCTGTCTTCCTGTCGACTTCCTGTCGTTGATTGTCGTCCCCAATCCTCACGTGTTTCACCTGTGTTTAATTGTCCCTCTGTGAATTTAAGCCTCTGTGTTTCCTTTGTCCTCTGTCCTCGTTGTTCTTCTACCTGCTGTCGTCCATGGTCCTGTCCTGCCTTGTCCTGATCCCCTGAGCCTCTTCACTTTGAACCCCTCGTGTAAGCTTCCTTGTGTTTTTTGTCTTCCCCTTTAGTGCTCACGTTTGTTTTGTTAAAAGAACAAGTTTAATCTAAATCACATTTTTTTTTTAAACTCTGCATCTGGGTCCATCTACTTCCACAAACCGTAACAGAACTATCCGACCACATAATGGACCAAGCAGAGATAGTTTTTTTCATGAACAAGTTTATTATTTTGATTGTCTGGTTGAGGAGCTGGGTTTACCGGGAACCAAGAACAAAGCAGAGACCCTGGAGGAGATCTCGGTTGTGGAAGCATGGCTTAAAAGCGCCCTTGGGTTAGCCATTTTGTCCCGCACCTAGTGGTGGAGCAGGGCAGGCTAAGGGAATTTCGAACTTCTCCAGCCCCATCCTCCCGGCAGACGCCACTCTGGTTCCGGCGTCGGATGTCCTCGCGATGCCAGCTCCAGTTCCTGCCCCACGTCCGGGGCTGAGGTCGTAGCTCTTGCCCGCTGCCCCTGACCGGTCTTTGGGCCGCCCGCTTGAGCTCCCGTGTTTGTTCTCTGCCCTGGAGCGGCCATGTTTTGGGCCATCTTGGGTCCGGCCCTTGAAGGGGGGGTACTGTCAGTTCTGTCATTTTAGTTTGTTTTCTAAAATCTAAGTTCCTCCCTTTTGGAGCGATTTATGTTTAGTGAGTTCTAGCTAGTTTGATAAGCCTCCTGTTTAGGTGAGCCTTTTCTTTTGTCCTTTTTTTCATAGCTTGGTTTATCATCCTTCGGGAGCGATTTATGTTTATAGACCTTGTTCTTTTCCTAGTGCTTATTTTGAATCTTTTAGGGAGTTTTCTTCCCCGGTTTATTTTTTGCCAGGTCCTAGAAATATTTAGTAAGTGTTTCATAGCCAAGTAAGTTGTCACTCATCATAGAGGATCTGAACGCAATAAAGTGTGCTGTAAGTGAAATCCTCTGCATCTGAGTCCTCATTCTAGTCCAGGCCTGACATCCCACTTCGGCCAGTATGGACTCAGCAGGGATGGAACAACTCACTGCAGCTCTGCGAGCTCAAGAATCCCGGCTCTCCCGTCAGGAGGAATTCCAGACCGCCATGGCATCCCAGATGGGGCATCTCTTGACACAATTTCAGGGCCTGCACTATCATCTAGTGCAGACGACCACAGCCACAGAGCCTCCGGTAGCAGCGGCATGCTACACCCGTGGTACCCGTCCTGACTGGGCCGGCCGTTGGAGCAGGATGAAAGTAGCCCCACCAGCACGATTCGCTGGTGAACTGGAGTTATGCAAGACATTTCTCATAGACTGCTCCATACACTATGAACTAAACCCCCATGCTTTTCTGTCTAAGAGGGCTGGGGAGCTGAGCGGGCTGAGACAGGGCAGCGAATCCGAGTGTGATTACGCTATCCGTTTCCGCACCTTGTTGGCGGGGAGTGGCTGGAACACAACGGCCTTATACAACGTGTTTTTGAAGGGGCTGGCAGCTCCTATCCAAGACCTTCTGTTTCCCTTGGACCTACCTACAGATCTCGACTCACTCATCGCAATCGCAATCCGGACAGACAACAGAACCCGTCAACTTAGGCAGCAACGTCTCCCGAGACCCACAATGATGGAGAGACCCCTACGCACTCAAGCACCAGGATGCTATACCACCCGTCGATCACCGCCAGAGCAACATCATCATTCCCCTCCGGAAGAAGAGGGAGAGCGCATGCAGCTAGGAAGAGCTCGACTAACACCCGGGGAACGATGGAGACGTCTGCAGGAGGGCCGATGCTTCTACTGCAGTGAATCCGGTCATCTCGTCGCCGCCTGCACTGCCAGAAGGACCATGGTGGTGAGTGAATTCAAGGGTTCTGACACCACCTCATGCACTCTCACGACCGTCCAGGTAATGCACCACACCACCACTGAACTCAAGGCGCTCATCGACTCAGGAGCTGATGAAAGTTTGATGGACTGGGAACTAGTACAACAACTGGGCCTTCACACAGAACTTTCGTTGCTATGTATTCAAGTCACCGTCACAGACTCTAATTTTAGGACAGCCATGGTTATTTCAGCACAATCCCCATATAAACTGGAGATCAGGAGAGATCCTGGGCTGGGGAGAGGACTGTGAGAGCAACTGTTTGAACCTCTCGGTTCGGGAGGAGGGAGTCAAGAACATTAAATTGATCTGTCAATCCCGTCGCCGATCCCAATTACCCGGACCTGAGCTCCGTGCTTTCCTGCTACCACCACCTCAAAGAGGTTTTTAACAAAACTAAGGCCCTCTCACTTCCTCCTCACCGACCCTATGATTGTGTCATTGAGCTGATTCCGGGCTCAACCATTCCCAAGAGCCACCTGTATGCGGTTTCTGGGCCTGAGAAGGGAGCCATGCGGTACATCGAAACCTCCCTGAAAGCGGGGCTGATTCGCCCCTCATCATCATCAGCTGGAACCGGGTTCTTCTTTGTTAAGAAGGATGGCTCCCTAAGACCGTGCATTGACTACAGCTCACTCAATGCCATCACTATAAAGAATCGCTATCCACTTCCTCTAATCTCATCCGTGTTTGACCAGCTCCAACAGGCCAAGATCTTCACCAAGTTGGACCTTCGCAACGCCTATCACTTGGTGCGGATCAGAGAAGGTGACGAGTGGGAGACTGGTTTTAATACACCCAGTGGACACTATGAGTATAAAGTCATGCCTTTTGGTCTCACAAATGCTCCTGCTGTTTTCCAGGCAATGATAAATGACGTGTTAAGAGAATTTCTTGACCTTTTCGTGTATGTTTATTTGGATGACATACTTATCTACTCCTCTGACCTGAAAAAACACCAAAACCATGTAACTCAGGTACTGAAGACTGCTAGAGAATATATATGTCAAAGGAGAAAAAAGTGATTTCCATGCCGAAACTGTCTCCTTCCTGGGCTTCATCGTAGCCCCTGGAAGAGTGCAGATGGATCCGGCTAAAATAAGCGCTGTGGTCGAGTGGCCTACACCTGATAGCCGCAAAAGGGTTCAGCAGTTCCTTGGGTTTGCTAACTTCTACAGGCGGTTCATCAGAGGCTTCAGCGCAATAGCTGCCCCTCTCCATGCTCTTACCTCCACACAGGTGCAGTTCCACTGGTCTCCTGAAGCTGATGCTGCCTTTCGGACCCTCAAGCACCGATTTACCTCCCATCCTCACCCTGCCAGACCGTGTTCGTGGTAGAGGTGGACGCTTCCAACGAAGGGGTTGGGGCCATCCTCTCCCAGCGGTCAGAGCAGGATGGTAAGGTGCATCCTTGTGCCTTCCTGTCGTGGCGGCTATCCAAAGCGGAGCGGAACTATGACGTTGGTAACCGGGAATTGCTGGCGGTCAAACTCGCGCTGGAGGAGTGGAGACACTGGCTCGAGGGGGCTGAACATCCGTTCATTGTCTGGAAAGATCATAAGAATCTAGAATACATCAAGAAAGCCAAAAGACTCAATTCTCGCCAGGCCAGGTGGGCGCTATTTTTTAACCGATTCTCCTTTTCTCTCTCATACAGGCCGGGGTCCAAAAACGTTAAGCCAGACGCCCTGTCTCGTCTCTTCGACCCCGAACCTGTTGCCAAGGATCCAGAAACGATCCTCCCACCTACCTGTGTGGTTGGAGCACTGGCTTGGCAGATAGAAGATGAGGTTAAGCAGACTCATGGTGAGGTCCGATCACCTAGTGGGTGCCCAGAGAATCGTTTGTTTGTCCCGGTTGAATTATGCCCACAGGTGATCCACTGGGCCCACACCTCGCTGCTTTCCTGCCATCCGGGAGTTCGAAGAACGATGTTCGCTATCTCCCGGAGGTTCTGGTGGCCCTCCATGGAACCGGAGGTCCGGGAGTTCGTAGAGGCTTGTCCGGTCTGCGCCCAAAACAAAATGTCCTCCGGGTCACGCATTGGTCTCTTGCAGCCACTTCCCATCCCCTCCAGACCGTGGTCCGACATCTCCCAAAGACATTGAGGTTCATTATGATCTTGATTTTTCGTCAGTGATCACATAGTTATTGAGGATCAAAGGGGGAAATGAAAGGGTAGAGTTTGCTACAGAGGATGGACACAGCAGATAGACACCGAGGAGGATTCCATGTCTTTTTTCATATTAAAAGTAGAAAAGATGGCGCTGCGACTGGCTGCCATGGTGTGTTGGTGCGCACTTCTGTGTTTGTTTTTAGTATTTAATTCTGTTAATTGCGACCCAACTCGGATTACTTTCACGATGGCCGAGCTTCTTAATATCAGGGACACAACATCATCTGATTTATGTCCCAACTTTCTCGCCTCTTCCGTGGATTTACTGATTAAAGCTGCGGTGTTCCTCGGACACGCAGCGAGACTGAAGCGGAGACGGAGAGGTAAGTGCTCCAGGGCCCTGGTGCACTTCAGGGAGAGAGGATTACGCTCCCCTCTCCCGAGCATTCTCCTCTCCAATGTTTCGCTCGCTGTGTAATAAGTTGGACGAACTGCGACTTCTCATCCGGACAAATAGAGACTTTTCACTCTCTTCTGTCTTGTGTTTTACGTAATCGTGGCTGACCGAAGCCAAACCTGACTCCGCTGCACAGCTGACCGGCTTTCAGCTGTTATGCGCGGACCGCGACCCGATCCTCTCATGCAAGGCAAGGGAGGAGGGATTTGTTTTTATATAAACCATGGCTGGTGCAGCGACGTGAAAGTAATTTTACAGTCCTGTTCTCCGGACCTGGAAACTTTTTTCATCACCTGCAGACCGTTCTACTCTCCCCGTGAATTCAGCTCTTTCATCCTGGCCGGAGTTTACATCCCCCCCCCCCCCCGACGTGCGCGAGGCTCAACGACAACTCGCTGAGCAGATACTGGGAGTGGAGAGAAGGAGAGAGAACACGTATTCCCCCGTTATTGTTCTTGGGGACTTTAATAAAGGGAACTTATCTAAGGAGCTCCCAAAATACAAACACTTAATAAAATGCCCGACCAGGGGGGATAACACTCTGGATCACTGCTACAGCACCATCATCAAGGCTTATCATGCAGTTTCCTGCGCTGCCCTGGGTCTATCCGACCACGCTCTCATTCACCTGATCCCGGCTTACAGACAGAAACTTAAACTTTCTAAACCTGCTGTGCTGAAATCCAAGAACTGGAGCAGCAGAGAAGCTGTGGAGGAGCTGCGTGACTGCCTTGAAAACACTGACTGGGACATTTTTAGAACTGCTTCTAACAGCCTGGACGAATATACAAATGCTGTGACGTCCTACATCAGCTTCTGTGAAGACAGATGTATGCTCAAACAGCTTCGTTTGGAGAAGGAGGTGGCCTTCAAGAGTGGGGACATGGATAGGTTCAGACTGATTAAATACTTGTTTGGCAGGGAGATGAAGGAGGCCAAACGACAGTATTCAAAGAAGCTGGAACAACAGTTTGCAGCCAACGACTCCTCGTCATTCTGGAAAGGCCTTCGTGTGATCACCGGCTGCAAAACCAAATCCCCCCCACTCTGTGGAAGACTTGAGACTTGCAAACGAACTGAATGACTTTTACTGTAGATTCGATAGACACTCTCGACGCCCCCCCCCCCCCCCCCCGCATTTATCACACCTCTTCTCCCCAGCCTGGACAAAGACAATGGCCCCCCCCACAAAATGGCCCCAGACTGCCCCATCCCCTCCATCCCCCCCATCACACCCCATCACACCTCTCTCAATTCAGGAGAGAGATGTAAATAAGCTCCTGAAGAGACTGAACCCCCGTAAGGCAGCTGGACCAGACGCTGTCTCCCCCTCAACACTGAGGCACTGTGCGGATCAGCTGTCTCCAGTATTCACGGACATCTTCAACACCTCCCTGGCTGAATGTGTTGTACCCGCCTGCCTCAAAACATCCACCATCATCCCCGTTCCCAAGAAGCAGAGGATCACAGGCCTTAATGACTACAGACCAGTCGCCCTGACCTCCGTAGTGATGAAGACCTTTGAGCGCCTCGTGCTGACCCACCTCAAGACCATAACCAACCACCTCCTCGACCCGCTGCAGTTTGCCTACAGAGCCAACAGGTCCGCAGACGACGCAGTCAACATGGGACTCCACTTCATCCTCCAGCACCTCGGCCTGAGCCCACCTGCAGGTGGATCACTAACTTCCTGACCGACAGGAAGCAGCGCGTGAGGCTGGGGAAGCTTGTCTCTGACACCCGGACCATCAGCACTGGAGCCCCACAGGGTTGTGTGCTCTCTCCTCTCCTCTTCTCCCTCTACACGAACAACTGCACCTCCAGCCATCCCTCTGTCAAACTTCTGAAGTTTGCTGACGACACAACCCATATTGGATTAATTTCCAATGGGGACGAGGCCGCCTACAGAGAGGAAGTAAACAGCCTGGCTTCCTGGTGCAGCCAGAACCACCTGGAGCTGAACGCTTTAAAAACTGTAGAGATGGTAGCAGACTTCAGGAGGAGCTCAGCTCAAACCCCCCCATCCCCCCCACCATGTGCAACTCCCCAGTTAAAACAGTTGTGTCTTTCAGATTCCTGGGGACTGTCATCGCACAGGACCTGAGATGGGCGGAGAACATCACCTCCATCATCAAGAAGGCCCAGCAGAGGATGTTCTTCCTGTTCCAGCTGAGGAAATTCAGCATGCCGCGGAAAGTGATGGTTGAGTTCTACACAGCCATCATGGAGTCCATCCTCACCTCATCCATCACCGTCTGGTTCGCTGCCTCCACTGCCAAGGACAAGGGCAGACTGCAGCGGATCATCCGGTCAGCTGAGAAGGTCATCGTCTCTGACCTGCCGGCTCTCATAGACCTGTTCCACTCCAGGACCAGTAAGAGAGCAGGCAAGATCATCGCTGATCCTTCCCATCCCGCTCACCACCTGTTCCAGAGACTCCCGTCCGGAAAAGGGTTCCTGCCATCAGGTTCCCCATGGCAGTGGGACTCACAAACAAGCCCCCTGCATCACACTGACTCCGCATCACACTGACTCTGCTGACCCCCCCCCCCCCAGCCCCCACCCACCCTTGCACATAATTTATAACTCTATATTACTGGCACTATCACCAATCTCTGCACCTTAAAACCATACGTAACTCTTCTACTGTATATATTGTTGTTTTTTTATATTGTTATATTGTTCGATATTGTTGTTTTTAATTTGTTGTTTGTAAAGTGCACCAACCACACCAAGGCAATTTCCTGTATGTGCAAATATACATGGAAATAAAAAGAATTCTGATTCGGATTCTGATTCTGATTACGTTTCATGAAACGCCTCTTTGTATAAGTTCTGTCTTTTTTTAACTTGCGGCCAGTTCTTCCATTTCGAGCATCCGTGCTTGTTGTGTTAACTCTGCAGAGCTCATTATTATAAAGACTCAAAAATCAATTCCTGTTTGAGAATTCCATTATTTGAAATCTCAAGATGAATTTCCATCACAGCATATATATATTTATATAAATGCTTACGCCAAAAAGCTGCAGGAGGAATCTCACAACATTTGTTCTAATGAAGACACTGATTAGTGAAAGTTCAAACTCCAGCTCCCAGAGGCTGAAGTGTCCTCAGGTGGATGATCACCTAATTAAGCTGGACACGGTTAATGAAGTCCCTCAGGTCAAAGGTCACTGCAGCTCATCAACGTGTTTGTCCCTGAGGCGTCTTCACACGAGACACAGTTTCCACTGGTTCCCTCAGAAAGAACAGAGCACTTGGAGTTTTCCACAGAGACCAATCAGCAGGACCGGTAAGGACCTCCCCTCGGACCCATGGACTTCAGGTCACATGACAAACTGAAAGTTACATGTGAATTTTAACTTTCTGATTCTTGTCGTGTAGAAAACTTTCTGAAACTGTTGAGTTGATTCCTGCTCACATTCACTGAAATTCTCTTTTATCAGGGACTTTCACTTCTTGTTCACTGATCTGTCTGTGATACATGTGATCAACGGGCTTCTGCATGGTACTGACCTGTGACCTGTGACCACTGACCTCTGACCTCTGACCTCTGACCTGTGACCACTGACCTGTGACCTGTGACCACTCACCTGTGACCTCTGACCTGTGACCTGTGACCACTGACCTGTGACCTGTGTCCTGTGACCACTCACCTCTGACCTGTGACCTGTGACCACTGACCTCTGACCTGTGACCTGTGTCCTGTGACCACTGACCTTTGACCTGTGACCACTCACCTGTGACCTCTGACCTGTGACCTGTGACCACTATCAGAGAGGCGGTGGACTAGTGGCAGAATAATTGGACTATGGGCAGAAAGTTACGGACATCGGACTGGAAGGTCGTTGGTTCGACTCCTCGCGATGACAATACAACATACCGGCCAGGACAACACCCGGATGTGTTCCAAAGTCCAAAGAGCACTCTCCCTAACCCCACTGTCTAAGTGCCCCTGAGCAAGGCACCGTACTCCCCCAACATCTGCTCCCCGGGCGCTGTGCATGGCTGCCCACTGCTCTGTGTGTCCTGTGATGTTCACCAGATGGGTCAAAAGCAGAAGACAAATTTCCCTACTCTGCATGTCGTGTGATTGTGTTTGGGATCAATACATGTATCTTATGTTATCTTAGCTGTGACCCGTGACCACTGACCTTTGACCCGTGACCACTGACCTGTGACAACTTGATTAGCCGTTTGAATTTTGTTAGGGTTAGCTCCAGCGCCCCCTAAAGGCTGGTTTCTGCTGATGAGATGTTTTCATTGCAGCAGCCAATCAGACTGGTTGATTTGCACAGCTGCACAACTCATTCTTCTGTGATGTCCTCAGGTGTCTCTAATGCAGCCATTCTCAAATTGAAGAAGCCAAACCTGTCATCACAATACGATCCACACACAAGACGTCAATCAACTATTTCCATACATATTCTTTATTTCATAGCCAGAGTATTTGTATATGAACATGGCATATGCAGTGCAAATCTAATAACGGCCGTCTCACATGTCCATAAACTGAGGTAACACTGGATCTCCTCCAGCCTGAGTGACCCGGTAGTTTCTCTGGATAAACTGGACATTGAATCACACATCGCTCAAACGTATTTTCACGTGTTACTCACCTGATGAGAGGGAGGATGTTGTCAAGGTTCTGATGTCCGACTGAACGGAAGTCAACGTCAGGTGGAGACCAGGCCCAGCATCCAGTCTGTTCCTGTCCTTTGTCTTTAAGCCACAAGGGCTGAACATCCAGTCTCCCACAGGTAAGTTGTGGCAAAAGGCATGAGAAACATCAACGTCTTCGGAGACACATCAGTATACTCCAAGTACACATGTGTCCAGGACTGTGTCAGTTGCGTCTGTGCAAAGATCAGCTTCAAAGACGTATCACAAGAAGATCTTTCCTGCTCCCTGGAACTGAGGCCTGCGATAACAGTTCTGGATCCAGCTTTTCTGCTCGCTGAGTGCAGGGACATGTCTCCGGAGCTGCGTCCTCAGGGTCCACAGGTGCTCCTCGATGACCCAGGCCTCTCCTCTTTGTTGGGAAACTCACACAGGTGGTCAAAGGACTGGTAGTTTTTCTGGACCACTCTTCTGTCCCATAGCTCGAGCTTCCTTCTCGTGGCCTCTATCTGTCCGGACAGGAAACAGGGTCAAGGCTTTTCCTTGGAGGGACAGATTGAGGAAACTCAAGCAGCCAATCGAAGTCACAGAATCGATCTGACAGTTCAAGTTCCCGACCTCGTCACTCAGTTCAGCACTCGACTCCTTCAGTCACATTCTATCCCCGATTATTCAGGGACATCAACATCAGCAGTTTTTTATGAAGATTGCTAAAGTGGAGGACCAGCTCAAATCTCTGAGGAAACACTGACAGTCATGTTGTCTGAACACTGTTCAGCTCAGTCAAAGACGATAATCGTGTTGCACTGATCAATCGTTGTCAGTGATTCAGTCTGAAGAGAAGATGAATTTGAGAATGAATTCCATGTCAGAGGCAGAATCTTTGGTCTGAGTTGCAACGTGAAGGGGGTTCTGATGACGTGGGACGGTCTCGGGGGACGTTCCTGTTGTTAAAGGCTCGTTGACAAGTGCAGTCGACTGCAGCTCGTTCTGTCGGCTGCTTGTTAAACAGACGTCTGAGTAAGTTCAGCTGCATGTTCACGTGTTTGTGACGCGATGTCGAGGAGCTTGTGCTGGTTCAGTGTCAGAAGGAATGAAAACAAAGGTGATGTTTGTGTTCAGTGAACCAAAGGATTTCAGTTCTTTGGGGGGGTTAATGTTTCAATATTTCTAAACAGTTTTTACACTAAAAACGAAAACGATGCTGAATTCAACATCATCAACTTCATCTTACTTTGTTCTTGAGGCTTATTTACATGTGGGAAATTTGAGATACTTGTTCTTCATGTTGACTGCAGTGATTTACGTGTTCATCCTGATTTCCAACACGTCTCTGATTGTAGTTATCTGTATGAACAGAAGTCTCCATGAACCTATGTACGTGTTCCTGTGCAGCCTGTTTGTAAATGAACTGTATGGTAGCACAGGGTTGTTTCCTTTCCTCCTGCTCCAGATCCTCTCAGACGTTCACACGGTTTCTCGTCCTCTTTGTTTCCTGCAGATCTTCTGTGTTTATTCTTACGGAAGTGTCGAATTTACTAATTTAGCCGTGATGTCTTATGACAGATATCTGGCCATCTGTTGTCCTCTGCAGTACAACACACGTATGACGGTGAACAAAGCAGTCACCTTCATTACTGTGCTCTGGTTTTACTCTTTGGTGAAGTTTCTGGTTACTTTATCGTTGAACATCCGTTTGCCTCTTTGTGGAAACGTCTTGGACAGTTTGTATTGTCAAAACTTCCTTGTGGTGAAGTTAGCGTGTTCCGACACCACAGTGAACAACATCTACGGGCTGTTCGGAGTTGTTCTGACCGTCCTAGTTCCTCTGCTTCTGATCCTGTTCTCCTACACAAAGATTCTCAAAGTTTGTTTCTCTGGTTCCAAACAGACGAGACAGAAAGCCGTCAGTACCTGCACCCCCCACCTGGTGTCGCTGCTCAACTTCTCTTTCGGCTGTTGCTTTGAGATCCTGCGCAGCAGGTTTGATATGAGCAGCGTCTCTACTGAGCTGCAGATCATCTTGTCTCTGTACTTCCTCATCATTCAGCCGCTGCTCAGTCCCATCATGTTCGGAATGCAGATGTCAAAAATACGACAAACGTTTATACGTCTGTTCTGTTCTAAAGTCACGACGGTGTCTGCTCACGAGAATCAGTGACAGCAGATAATTCACAACATTGCAGCAGATTAAACACCTGACATGTTAGAGACGTGTTGTGTTTTAATATGAACTTTATGGAACACGTCAGGCGGAAGATGAGCTGGACGACGTCTGAGGCCTCACTTCTCAGTCACGGGATGGAACATGTGTGTCCTGGGTTAAAGGTCATCTTCATGTATGTGAACATCTACTTGTGTGTGTTTACGTTTCCTCTGTGAGAAGAGGAGGACAGATTATAGTCTTTATTTATTTTTCTATTTTCTATCTTTATTCTTTTGTTATATGATACTGTAACAAAAGGCCGGGTCCAATCTTGAACTGTAATCTGTGATGATCATCTGTTCATTCATGAAGCTCTGATCTTCCAGGATCTTCTGTGTTTGGTGAATCTGAAGCCGTTTGACAGAGCTTCTGAAGTTAGAGAGCTTCACAGCGTCTGCACGTCAGCTTCACTCACTACAGGTGGATTCAGAAACATCTCCGAGATGAAGAGGAGGGATGTGCGTCACCTCAGCAAAATGTAAACGTGTGGGAAATATTTCAAAAAAATTTCAGTTGATTCTATAAATAAATTGGAAATAAAACAACATTACAAATTGTGTTTTCACTTTGTTATCACAGTGTTTTCACTTCAGACTGAGGAAGAAAAAATAACGTGAACGCAGTTTAGGTTCTAAAAACTTCCTGAATGAAGTTTGTATGTTTGTAGTCAAGAAATATCGTAATGAACAAAAATACCTTGGTTATCACATTATATAATAATATATTAATGACACATATGATCATCTAATGTTAACGCTACATTTGAATCACGTTTGATAATATCTTAATGAGATGTTGACATGAGCAGCATGCTGTGTACTTCACGTGACACATATGACGTGTGTCTGTTGTAATAAAGCAGCAGTTCTAAGTTCAGTCAGTGCTTTGGTCTGCAGGAGAAGTTTAACGTGTTAGTGGAGTCACTCCACATGTATGTTGATTGAGTGAGGAGGACAGACATGTTTCCCTCTCGTGTCTTTTTAATAGTAAACAATGTTATCAGAGTGAAGCTCAGTAAACATGAAGGTAACACGAGTGTTGTTCAGGGAGGTTAATTAAAGCAGAAGGTTTAGAACATGAGAGTGTTTGAAAAACTGTTGTTCTTTTATCAACTCAAACCAGAAACATGATCAATTCAACTTCATCATATTTTATCTTCAGCACTTATTTACCTGTGGGAACTTTGAGATACTTGTTCTTCATGTTGACTGCAGTGATTTACGTGTTCATCCTGATTTCCAACACGTCTCTGATTGTAGTTATCTGTATGAACAGAAGTCTCCATGAACCTATGTACGTGTTCCTGTGCAGCCTGTTTGTAAATGAACTGTATGGTAGCACAGGGTTGTTTCCTCTCCTCCTGCTCCAGATCCTCTCAGACGTTCACACTGTTCCTCGTCCTCTTTGCTTCCTGCAGATCTTCTGTTTGTA
Organism: Platichthys flesus; assembly: GCF_949316205.1. Lineage (NCBI taxonomy): Eukaryota > Metazoa > Chordata > Actinopteri > Pleuronectiformes > Pleuronectidae > Platichthys > Platichthys flesus. Next base: position 28,412,980 of record NC_084948.1, on the reverse strand, counting down.
CACATATGTACACATCGAGGTTTTTAATTTAGCCGTGATGTCTTATGACAGATATCTGGCCATCTGTTGTCCTCTGCAGTACAACACACGTATGACGGTGAACAAAGCAGTCACCTTCATTACTGTGCTCTGGTTTTACTCTTTGGTGAAGTTTCTGGTTAATTTATCGTTGAACATCCGTTTGCCTCTTTGTGGAAACGTCTTGGACAGTTTGTATTGTCAAAACTTCCTTGTGGTGAAGTTAGCGTGTTCCGACACCACAGTGCAGAACATCTACGGACTGTTCATTGTTTCTTTAACCGTCTTAGTTCCTCTGCTTCCGATCCTGTTCTCCTACACAAAGATTCTCAAAGTTTGTTTCTCTGGTTCCAAACAGACGAGACAGAAAGCCGTCAGTACCTGCACCCCCCACCTGGTGTCGCTGCTCAACTTCTCTTTCGGCTGTTTGTTTGAGACTCTTCAGAGCAGGTTTGATATGAGCACGTTTCCCTCTGAGCTCAGAATCCTCCTGTCTCTGTATTTTCTCATCATTCAGCCGCTGTTGAATCCTCTCATGTTCGGACTGCAGATGTCAACGATACGAAACGCCTGGAAACTCCTCATCTGCGCTCAGACGTCGCAGGAAGTTTGAACAACTTTAACAAATGTGTTGATGAAAGACGCTGATTTTAATTATAGCTCATTTACACTTCAATGTTTGTTATTGCATGATTCAGCCTCAGAGGTTGAATCAGAGGCTTCATGATCTTTAGCTGTAGCGCGTCTCTCATCCTGAAACTGTGACTCAGTGTTTCAGTGTTAATCTCAGACTTCATAAAACATTACGTAAGATTGTTGGAAAAACTAAGAGAATACATCTCCCACGATGCATCTCTTCCCAACAGTAACCTTTTCCTAATAAAGATTATTGGCCATGTGTCTAAGAACTGTGAATTAATCTAAATACATAACATCCCTTTAACAACAGTCTCCTTATGAACACATTGAAATTCACTCGAGTGTCATTGGATCAAATCAAAGTCATGAATATCAGTCTGATAGTTTTCATCATTATTGTTTTATGTCACAAAGGGTAAAGAAAGAGATCATTGATTCCTGGATCCGACCCCTGATCCAGATCTGCATCCAAATTTAACGAGTTCCTCTGTGACCCGAAAACCTTCCTGCACAGGTGCACTGGACATTTCTCCAGATGAACGATATGAAAACAATGAGACAAAGACATGACAAAGTGCTTCACTGCAAACCAACAGAACCAGGTTCAGTTTGATCCAGACCCAGAACTCCTCCTCTGCTCCGAGGAACCTTTCACATTCTGTACATGGATTTAAAAGTTCATATGTATTTATGTACATTCATAAACTGATTTAATAATGTTTTCATCACAGCCTGAGCATCGTCACAGTGACACAAGCAATTCCTCATTTTTCTAGAAACACTGGGACGAAAGCACGTATGTGTTTTAATAATCATTTATCATTTGGATTCGTGAGCTGCTGTGAGTATATGAATATTTTGTTGCTTGTATTGAATTGTTTATATAAAAATATGGACGCTTTTTGTTTATTAACATTATTCAAAACAACTCAATAAAAAGAAAAGATACATCAACAAATACTAAGAAAATAAAGATGATTTCTTATGTAAAGTATAAACATCTTTTCTTCATTGTTTCTTTTGTAAATCACATTTCATTGAGCTGATGCTTTTATCCAGAGAGACTCACAATGACTTCATCCTGAGGGAACAGCCCAGAACAACAAGAATCAAAAAGGTAACATTTGCTCATCATGCCAGGCTGTCGTTGATTGGCAACCCACAACCATGCTTGTGTCAGTTCTGTCATTTTAGTTATGTTGATTTCAGTTTCTTTGTGTTATCGTATCTTTCCAGCAGTAGAGTCTTGTTGAAGTCGGTGTTCGAAGAGAGGAGACGCAGACCCAGTACTTACAAGTATAATGTTTATTACACAAGAGTATTACAGGTCAGGACGAGTTTCTAGAAAACTCGGAGATAACATACCAGCTGAATAGTGAAAATCTGCCTTGATTCTGCAAGGTAAGGCGTTTTATAGGGGAGTTGTTTACCACAAACCTAGAGATAAAATTCCGTCACACAACCGGGCCTTCTGCCTACATTTGGGAATGTGTCGTACCTTAAGATTTAAGGACCGGCTGAAAACCATCTCTCCTCTCATTATTCCATAGGCAGTTCAAGGATAGTTCAGACAAAGAGAAACACAGTGAACACATCTGGAGATAATACTTAAAGGTTTGAACTTAAGATTCAAGGCGCCTTAAGATATTAACATGTCATTATGATCTATACTTATGCTAGAGCAGGGGTGTCATTCGTACGGCCCACGGGCCGGATCCGGCCCGCTTACGGGTTTAATCCGGCCCGCGAGATGATTTTGCCATGCATAAAAATGAAACAGAAACTGCTGTTCTGAATGTGTCCACTGGATGGCGTAATAGAAATTCTGTTAAGCAAGCAAACTATTTATACCGGGGGTGAGCAAGAAGCCTACAGCTAGTCCGGAGCTAGCTTGCCATTCTGCCTGCCCGACTTAACCATTACATGACAAAATGTCTCTGTCAAGAAAGAGAAAAGTGGACGCAGAGTGCAGACTGTTCCAAGAAAAATGGTGATCCTCCTATTTGTTCACGGAATCGAATGGGAAAGCTGTGTGTTTGGTGTGTTTACAGCAAGTTTCAGTGCTGAAAGAATATAACGTTCGCCGGCACTATGAGACTCTTCATGCCGACAAATACAACAACTTTCAAGGACAACAGAGAAGAGAGAAGGTGAATGAATTGTTGGCGGGTCTGAAGAAACAGCAGTCTGTGTTTACTCATAGCCGAGAAATCAGTGACGCTGCAGTGAAAGCCAGCTACCTTATTGCTAATGAAATTGCAGTGGCTTCAAAGCCATTTAGCGAGGAGGAATTTGTGAAAACATGCATGCTGAACGCTGCGGAGATTGTGTGCCCTGAAAAGCGCCAGGCTTTTGCAAATATCAGATTTGAAAGGCAAATTTGCCGCAGCTGGCTTGGACACATTTTATCAGTATCTCTTGCCACGTTACCCCAACTTGACAGCCCTTGCTGCAAAAGTGTTGTGCATGTTTGGAACCACATATCTTTTTGAGCAAGTTTTCGTAATGAGCATCAATAAAACAAAGCTGCGCTCAAGGCTCACGCACAAGCACTTGAATAACATCCTAAAATTGGCTGCCACTCAAGAGGTGACGCCTGATATTGATGCACTTGTGAAAGCTAAAAGATGCCAGGTTTCAGGAGTGAAATAAACAATGCGTATCCCCACTTAAAATGCTGCATGAGACACTGCACCCTGATATAATTCTGTGAAAATGATTGTCTTCTGTGGAAATTTAAAGAAAGTGAACAGTGTGTGATTTACTGTAATAATGTCAGTCAGTTCATAAGTTTGGTTTGTTGAAATTGTTCATGCAATGCACAGCTTTTATTTTTCTATCAATAAATAGTTTAGCCTACAAGGCAGGGAGTAACTCAACCCTCTTGAATAGTTTCTACCTCAGTTTGTATGGTTTGTTGAGTTTGCACAGGATTAATATGTGGAAATGACAAATGAGGTATTTGATACCTAGAAGAGTTGTTTTATTTATTTATTCATTATTTATTTTTATTTTGTTCAATCCCAGGAAGGCTGTGACTTAAGTTAAATTTTTTTGTAGATACACTGAGCCGAAGTCTAAATTTCAATCACTAAGGAATTGTGTTCTTGAAATTGCACCAATTTTTTCCACAGAATTTTCAACTAGCTTGAAGAGTTTTGTCAAGAGGATCACTTCTGATGTGTACATTTTCAGAATGTGCTAGTTCTATTTTGGACCAAAATAAACAAAGAAAACAATCTGAAGTTGTCATTGTTTTTAGGTTATTATGCCATGATTTTACCGGCCCGGCCCACTTGAAAATAGATTTTCCTCCATGTGGCCCCTGAGCTAAAATGAGTTTGACACCCCTGTGCTAGAGAAACTCAGTAGCTGAATATTAACCTACCATTTATGGTTTGTAACTGTGCTATGGATATCTATTAGCTAAAGGAATACACTACAGTGTTTTCTGTTTCCTGTTTTTTTTTGTAGTTTCTGTTCCTTGTGTGTGTTTCTGTCTTCACTTCCTGTCGTTGATTGTCGTCCCCAATCCTCACGTGTTTCACCTGTGTTTAATTGTCCCTCTGTGAATTTAAGCCTCTGTGTTTCCTTTGTCCTTGTTGTTCTTCTACCTGCTGTCGTCCATGGTCCTGTCCTGCCTTGTCCTTATCCCCCGAGCCTCTTCACTTTGAACCCCTCGTGTAAGCTTCCTTGTGTTTTTTGTCTTCCCCTTTAATGCTCACATTTGTTTTGTTAAAAGAACTAGTTTAATTAAAATCGCATTTTGTTTTAAAACTCTGCATCTGGGTCCATCTCCTTCCACAAACCGTAACAGAACGATCCGACCACATTATGGACCCAGTAGAGATAAATTTTTTTCATGAACAAGTTTATTATTTTGATTGTCTGGTTGAGGAGCTGGGTTTACCGGGAACCAAGAACAAAGCAGAGACCCTGGAGGAGATCTCGGTTGTGGAAGCATGGCTTAAAGAGCGCCCTTGGGTTAGCCATTTTGTCCCGCACCTAGTGGTGGAGCAGGGCAGGCTAAGGGACTTTCGAACTTCTCCAGGCCCAATCCTCCCGGCAGACGCCACTCTGGTTCCGGAGTCGGAGGTCGTCGCAGTGCCAGCTCCAGTCCCTGTCCCACGGCGGAGGGTCCCGGCAGACGCCACTCTGGTTCCGGCATCGGATGTCCTTGCGGTGCCAGCTCCATTTCCTGCCCCACGTCCGGGGCTGAGGTCGGAGCTCTTGCCCGCTTCCCCTGACCGGTCTTTGGGCCGCCCGCTTGAGCCTCAAAACTCTGTCCCTGAGCGGCCATGTCGCCACCCCCCCAAGCCTAAGAACTCTTCCCTTGAGCGCGATGGTCCCGCCCCCCTGTGCCTCAGAACTCTGCCCTTGAAAAATTCATGTTTTGGGCCATCTTGGTTCCGGCCCTTGAAGGGGGGGGGGTACTGTCAGTTCTGTCATTTTAGCTTGTTTTCAGTCTCTTTGTGTTTCTGTTTCCTGTTTTATTTTGTAGTCTCTGTTCCTTGTGTGTTGTTTCCGTCACTTCCTGTCGTTGATTGTCGTCCCCAATCCTCATGTTTTTCACCTGTGTTTAATTGCCCCTGCCTTCCCTCTGTGTATTTAAGCCTCTGTGTTTCCTTTGTCCTCTGTCGGATCGCTTGTTCTTCTACCTGCTGTCGTCCATGGTACTGTCCTGTCTTCCTGTCCTGCCTTGTCCTGATCCCCTGAGCCTCTTCACTTTGAACCCCTCGTGTAAGCTTCCTTGTGTTTTTTGTCTTCCCCTTTAATGATCACATTTGTTTTGTTAAAAGAACTAGTTTAATAAAAATCACCTTTTTGTTTTAAAACTCTGCATCTGGGTCCATCTCCGTCCATAAACCGTAACAGCCTGACATACTGTATTCACCCAGTCTGAGTGCATTTGATCTAAAATCATTCTCCAACCTTCAGTTCTCAAGCCACACACTCATTTGTTGTGACGTTGTCCAAAGTTTCTCCTTTACTTTCAGATCTGCCTTAAACACTGTGGGCAAAGATCAAATGTGATGTGGGTCTCATCAGAAGCTGTGATCCAGTCAGAATCACTTTTGTCCTGTTTTTGAATCCTTTTTGCAGGCTGGTGTAATTGTCCCCTGCTATGATTCACGTGTCCGCACTCCACTGTTCCCATTTACAAAGATCAGAGACAAAGGTCAACCTACTGAGTGGCAGTTTGTGCAGGATTTGAAGGCTGTGAACGACTCTGTAATTGTTTCTAGGTCATGTCGTCACCAAAGATGGCAAATCCCTGTCTGATAAGAGAGTAGAAGCTCTTGTTAACATGCCAAACCCCTTGACAAAGAAACAACTCGTTTCATCATCGGCACATGCTCTTTCTGTAGAATGTTCATTCCTGACTTTGCTCTTCTGTACCACGGCAAATCACTCACTCCTCACGAGTGTGTGGTTTGGACTCTAGAGGCAGACGAGGCATTTGTGACACTGAAGAAGACGCTGCAGCAATCTCCCACTCTTGCTCTCCCTAACCCTGACAAACCATTCGTTCAAGCTGTGGATGAGAGAGACCGCTGCATGACTTCCGTCCTCCTTCAGTCTCATGGTGACAACTATCGGCTACTTCGCCTACTTCTCCACCAAACTTGATCTGGTTGCAGCTGGCCTTCCATGTGTACCTGCAGTGGCAGTCCTTACGAGACATAGTAGTTCAGTCTGACTTGACGCTCCTTGTTCCTCATGCTGTGTTTCTCATTCTTACAGAACGGAAGACCTCACATCTCTCTGCTGCTCGCTGGTTGTGGTACCACACTGTTCTTCTTGAACTGCCCAACATCACAGTGAAACAGACACAGCGGCTAAAGCTGCAGCTCACTTACCACCTCCTCTTTCTCACACACAAGCAGCTGCACTCAAATCTGACATGTCCTCCTCTCTCTCTGCAGTACAGTCCACAGCTGCTCCTCCTCAGATCTCCCTATGGAGGACGTTCTGGTGTGACGTATGGTCCTGACGACAAACCCTGTTTGCCAAAACATTTCTTTCCCCATTATGCTAAGGTAGCTCATGGAAAAGATCACACATCTAAAATGGGGATGTTATCTATGATCACAGAACATTGGTTTACGAAAGGTTTCTCCACCTCTGCCTCTGGTGCTGATGTACATGATGATGAGAAAACCAACCAGGTCTAACCTTTCACCTTATGAGATTATTTTTGCAACTCCTCCCCAAATTGGTGTGGCTCCTCCTTCTTCTCCGCTTCCATCCACAGACTTGTGTGATGATGACATATTGTGCTAAACTAACTTTGTCTCTTTCAGACATCAGGAGACAGGTGACCTCCTCCCTTCCTCATCCGTCTACTGAACCGCTTCACAACCTCCATCCAGGCGACTTTGTGGTGGTCAAGGACTTCCGGAGAAAGAATTGTCGCTCACGCAGCTGGCAAGGGCCTCACCAGAACTGCTCACAACCTACACAGCTGTGAAAGTTGCTGAAAGAGCCACCTGGATCCAGGCCAGCCATTGCAAACGAGTACCAGCTCCATCGGACCAGCTGACGCCTTCAACTGAAAGCACACACAAAGATACTCCCACTGATTGAGAAGCAGCGAGAGATGTGTACGATTAACCACACAACCGTCCTGCCTCAACACAGAAGAAATCTGCCTGACAACTGAGACGATGGACAGTCCACAGCCATGGCATTCTTTTTGACATCCAGGGTTGTGTGGCCTCAGAGGCTCACTATGTATGTAATCCATGATCTCTTTGATTATGATTACTGGGGCTGTGTGGCCTAGTGGTTAGAGTGATGGTTCTCCAACTGGAAGGTATACCGAAGTGTCCTTGGCAAGATACTGAACCCCTAAATGGCCCCTCATGAATGTTGAGTGTACTAATTGTAAGTCGCATTGGACAAAAGCGTCAGCTAAATGACATGTTATGTAATTATTGTTTTGAACGTTATTTTGTCTAGACACACTCCTGTGAAAGTCTCAGATGATTAAACAAACTCTAAGAACCATCCAGCACATGTAAATTTGACCAGACACGAGAGAAGGGATTCAGGTCCCCTTGATCCGTCACTTGTACCATCAGTCCATCAATCAATGAGCTGATGTTGTTTGACCTGATTTCCTTTCATTTTAAATGCTTGCTCATTGCAGGAAAATAACTTTTCTTTTCTTTACACAAAAACAGCAGCAGCTACCTATTGTGGCCTCATCGCAAGTGACCCTGTACGTACGCGGAGTACCAGGCTAGCAGTTTCGTCGATTTTCTTCTATGATTGAATGTTTGTTATTGATGTTGATTTTTCGTCAGTGATCATATTTTTATTGAGGATCAAAGGGGGGAATGAAAGGGTAGAGTTTGCTACAGAGGACGGACACAGCAGATAGACACCGAGGAGGATTCCATGTCTTTTTTCATATTACGTTTCATGAAACGCCTCTTTGTATAAGTTCTGTCTTTTTTTGAACTTGCGGCCAGTTCTTCCATTTCGAGCACCAGTGCTTGTTGTTTTAACTCTGCAAAGCTTATTATAAAGACTCAAAAGCAATTCCTGTTTGAGAATTATATATTTATATAAATGCATACGCCAAAAAGTTGCAGGAGGAATCTCACAACATTTGTTCTAAAGAAGACACTGATTAGTGAAAGTTCAAACTGCAGCTCCCAGAGGCTGAAGTGTCCTCAGGTGGATGATCACCTCATTAAGCTGGACACGGTTAATGAAGTCCCTCAGGTCAAAGGTCACTGCAGCTCATCAACGTGTTTGTCCCTGAGGCGTCTTCACACGAGACACAGTTTCCACTGGTTCCCTCAGAAAGAACAGAGCACTTGGAGTTTTCCACAGAGACCAATCAGCAGGACCGGTAAGGACCTCCCCTCGGACCCGTGGACTTCAGGTCACATGACAAACTGAAAGTTACATGTGAATTTTAACTTTCTGATTCTTGTCGTGTAGAAAACTTTCTGAAACTGTTGAGTTGATTCCTGCTCACATTCACTGAAATTCTCTTTTATCAGGGACTTTCACTTCTTGTTCACTGATCTGTCTGTGATACATGTGATCAACGGGCTTCTGCATGGTACTGACCTGTGACCTGTGACCACTGACCTCTGACCTGTGACCTGTGACCACTGACCTCTGACCTGTGACCTGTGACCTGTGACCACTGACCTCTGACCTGTGACCTGTGACCACTGACCTGTGACCTGTGTCCTGTGACCACTATCAGAGAGGCGGTGGACTAGTGGCAGAATAATTGGACTATGGGCAGAAAGTTACGGACATCGGACTGGAAGGTCGTTGGTTCGACTCCTCACGATGACAATACAACATACCGGCCAGGACAACACCCGGATGTGTTCCAAAGTCCAAAGAGCACTCTCCCTAACCCCACTGTCTAAGTGCCCCTGAGCAAGGCACCGTACTCCCCCAACATCTGCTCCCCGGGCGCTGTGCATGGCTGCCCACTGCTCTGTGTGTCCTGTGATGTTCACCAGATGGGTCAAAAGCAGAAGACAAATTTCCCTACTCTGCATGTCGTGTGATTGTGTTTGGGATCAATACATGTATCTTATGTTATCTTAGCTGTGACCCGTGACCACTGACCTTTGACCCGTGACCACTGACCTGTGACAACTTGATTAGCCGTTTGAATTTTGTTAGGGTTAGCTCCAGCGTTTTTTTTTTTTCTAAACAGTTTTTACAATGAAAACGAAAACAATGCTGAATTCAACATCATCAACTTCATCTTACTTTGTTTTTTACCTGTGGGAACTTTGAAATACTTTTTCTTCACGATGGTCCTGTCCTTGTACTTGTTGATCCTCTAAAATGACAGAACATTACATGTAGAACCAGTCGAGTTAAAGTGCTTGACTTATATTCCAAATCTGTTAAGGACTAAGTTCTATTTTACCCCCCCCCCCCCCCCATCAAGTTCTTACCTTGGTGACTTTTGCCCCCCCGACCCACCCTTGACCCCCTCTTACATTCTTCCGTCTATCGCTCTTCACCTTCTTCCTTTTCTCACCCATCTTATCAACACTTCCCTAGTGTTGATAAGATGGGTGAGAAAAGCTGCTGTTTCCCTAACTCTCTCTCTCCACACTGCTGGAACGGCCTCTCTGTCCTCATCTTTCTAGACCTCTCTGTCCTCTGTCCTCATCCTTCTAGTCCTCTCTGTCCTCTGTCCTCATCCTTCTAGACCTCTCTGTCCTCTGTCCTCATCCGTCTAGTCCTCTCTGTCCTCTGTCCTCATCCTTCTAGACCTCTCTGTCCTCTGTCCTCATCCGTCTAGTCCTCTCTGTCCTCTGTCCTCATCCTTCTAGACCTCTCTGTCCTCTGTCCTCATCCGTCTAGTCCTCTCTGTCCTCTGTCCTCATCCTTCTAGACCTCTCTGTCCTCTGTCCTCATCCTTCTAGTCCTCTCTGTCCTCTGTCCTCATCCTTCTAGACCTCTCTGTCCTCTGTCCTCATCCGTCTAGTCCTCTCTGTCCTCTGTCCTCATCCTTCTAGACCTCTCTGTCCTCTGTCCTCATCCTTCTAGTCCTCTCTGTCCTCTGTCCTCATCCTTCTAGTCCTCTCTGTCCTCTGTCCTCATCCTTCTAGACCTCTCTGTCCTCTGTCCTCATCCTTCTAGACCTCTCTGTCCTCTGTCCTCATCCTTCTAGTCCTCTCTGTCCTCTGTCCTCATCCTTCTAGTCCTCTCTGTCCTCTGTCCTCATCCGTCTAGTCCTCTCTGTCCTCTGTCCTCATCCTTCTAGACCTCTCTGTCCTCTGTCCTCATCCTTCTAGACCTCTCTGTCCTCTGTCCTCATCCTTCTAGACCTCTCTGTCCTCATCCTTCTAGTCCTCTCTGTCCTCTGTCCTCATCCTTCTAGACCTCTCTGTCCTCTGTCCTCATCCTTCTAGTCCTCTCTGTCCTCTGTCCTCATCCTTCTAGACCTCTCTGTCCTCTGTCCTCATCCTTCTAGACCTCTCTGTCCTCTGTCCTCATCCTTCTAGACCTCTCTGTCCTCATCCTTCTAGTCCTCTCTGTCCTCTGTCCTCATCCTTCTAGACCTCTCTGTCCTCTGTCCTCATCCTTATAGTCCTCTCTGTCCTCTGTCCTCATCCGTCTAGTCCTCTCTGTCCTCTGTCCTCATCCTTCTAGTCCTCTCTGTCCTCTGTCCACATCCTTCTAGACCTCTCTGTCCTCTGTCCTCATCCTTCTAGACCTCTCTGTCCTCTGTCCTCATCCTTCTAGTCCTCTCTGTCCTCTGTCCTCATCCTTCTAGACCTCTATGTCCTCTGTCCTCATCCTTCTAGACCTCTCTGTCCTCTGTCCTCATCCTTCTAGACCTCTCTGTCCTCTGTCCTCATCCTTCTAGACCTCTATGTCCTCTGTCCTCATCCTTCTAGTCCTCTCTGTCTTCTGTCCTCATCCTTCTAGACCTCTCTGTCCTCTGTCCTCATCCTTCTAGACCTCTCTGTCCTCTGTCCTCATCCTTCTAGACCTCTCTGTCCTCTGTCCTCATCCGTCTAGACCTCTCTAATGCTGCCCTCCGACCTCTGCAGCTCATCCAGAAACCAGCAGCTCCACTGGTCTTTAAGCTGATTTCACTCACACTCCTCAGCTCCCTTCACTGGTTACCAGTAGCTGCATCCGTTTCAAAACATAGTACTTGGTACCGTGCTGTGACCGGATCGGGTCCAGTCTCCATCGAGGACCTGGTCAAACCTCACAGCCTGTCCACTCTGCATCGACCAATCAGCTGCTCCCTCACTGTGAGGCACAGCTGTCACTCAACAACATCACCAAAAAGGTTATTTCTTGGTTCTTGTGGTTCTGGTTTGTTCCTCATGGTTGATGCACTTTTTGTGAGTCTCTCTGGATAAAATCTTTACTTCAACTACTCGGAAAACGCGTAAAGTAAAAATGTAAAATCTGTTTTCTGTCTGTGCAAGAACCAGTTGACAGGTGATTCTTGTGGAGCATTTGACAGGGTTATTTTATTCTGTGAGATTTAGTCCCGGTGCTGAGAATATACGGATGACAGGACTCCAGTGAAGTCAGACAGAAACACGACAGTGGCTGTTTCATTTGTGTGTCTGTGTTAGTTGTGTGTGTGATGTGATCTCCTGACGTCACACGGTGACACTGCAGCTGAGGGCGTCTCCCTGGTTCGAAGGTTAAAGGAAGCTGCAGGCGTCTGGGCTCAGTCGGGGGGGATCACAGAGGAAGCAGGTGGTGTCAGTTTATCGTTCGATGAACTCGTTTGTTTAGTGAACGTATAGAGTCGTGATGAACTCCTCACAGGTTTCTTATTTCACTCTGGCTGCTTATGTGGACTCTGGACTGTTGAGATACTTGTTCTTCACGATGGTCCTGTCCTTGTATGTTGTGATCCTCTGTGCCAACGTGCTGCTGATTGTAGTTATCTGTATGAACAGAAGTCTCCATGAACCTATGTACGTGTTCCTGTGCAGCCTGTTTGTAAATGAACTGTATGGTAGCACAGGGTTGTTTCCTTTCCTCCTGCTCCAGATCCTCTCAGACGTTCACACTGTTCCTCGTCCTCTTTGTTTCCTGCAGATCTTCTGTTTGTACACGTATGTACACATCGAATTTTGTAATTTAGCCGTGATGTCTTATGACAGATATCTGGCCATCTGTTGTCCTCTGCAGTACAACACACGTATGACGGTGAATAAAGCAGTCACCTTCATTACTGTGCTCTGGTTTTACTCTTTTGTGAAGTTTCTGGTTACTTTATCGTTGAACATCCGTTTGCCTCTTTGTGGAAACGTCTTAAATAATTTGTATTGTCAAAACTTCCTTGTGGTGAAGTTAGCGTGTTCCGACACCACAGTGAACAACATCTACGGACTGTTCGGAGTTGTTCTGACCGTCCTAGTTCCTCTGCTTCTGATCCTGTTCTCCTACACAAAGATTCTCAAAGTTTGTTTCTCTGGTTCCAAACAGACGAGACAGAAAGCCGTCAGTACCTGCACCCCCCACCTGGTGTCGCTGCTCAACTTCTCTTTCGGCTGTTTGTTTCAGCTCCTGCAGAGCAGGTTTGATATGAGCACGTTTCCCTCTGAGCTCAGAATCCTCCTGTCTCTGTATTTTCTCATCATTCAGCCGCTGTTGAATCCTCTCATGTTCGGACTGCAGATGTCAACGATACGAAACGCCTGGAAACTCCTCATCTGCGCTCAGACGTCGCAGGGAGTTTGAACAACTTTAACAAATGTGTTGATGAAAGATGCTGATTTTAATTAAAGCTCATTTACATGAGCTTTAATTTCAATGTTTGTTATTGCATGATTCAGCCTCAGAGGTTGAATCAGAGGCTTCATGATCTTTAGCTGTAGCGCGTCTCTCATCCTGAAAATGTGACTCAGTGTTTCAGTGTTAATCTCAGACTTCATAAAACATTATGTAAGATTGTTGGAAAAACTAAGAGAATACATCTCCCACGATGCATCTCTTTCCAACAGTAACCTTTCCCTGATGACTTTTATTAGCCATGTGTAGGGTTGCAAAGGGGTGGCAAATTCTCCAGAACTCCTCCTCTGCTCCGAGGAACCTTTCACATTCTGTATATGGATATAAAAGTTCATATGTATTTATGTACAGTCATGAACTGAATAAATCATGTTTTCATCACAGCCTCAGCATCGTCACAGTGACACAAACAATATCCTGTCCTGATGTCCATGTGGAGCCTGAACAGTAAACAGTTGTGATGTTGATGAGTGACAGCTGTGCCTCACAGTGAGGGAGCAGCTGTTTGGTCGATGCAGAGCGGAGTGGACGGGTTGTGAGGTTTGACCATGTCCTGGATGTACACAGAACCATGTACTAGTGTCTTTAATCGGATGCAGCCACTGGCAACCAGTGAAGGAAGTGGGGGAGTGTGAGTGAACTCAGGTTAAAGACCAGTGAAGCTGCTGGTTTCTGAATGAGCTGCAGAGGTCGGAGGGCAGCAGCAGGTCGAACTGCCAGGAAGGGGGGGGGGGGCAGTAGTCTAGGAGTGAGATGACCAGGGCCTGGGGGGGGGGGGGGGGGGCAGAGTTGTAAGGTCGTCGGTGGGAGGAGTCTTTCCCTGGAAGGAAAGTAGTTCAGTCTTATCACTGAGACGTCAGTCAGACAGATTCCTGCTGCTTCCTGTGTTTCAGGGGAAGAGAGAGGATTAGTTGTGTGTCATCAGCGAAGCTGTGCTAGGAAAAGAGAAGAGGACGGGACCAATCACTGTTTTATATCATCAAACACTGATACTGATTCGTCTGTGAAACACTTGTATAGATGATTGTTATCAACTAATCTCTCTTTACCATATTCAATCAATCACATTCTATCAGTCTCATATCCCCAGTTTGTCTCATAGATGTTCACCAGGACACACACATGCTGATGGACAACAGGATTCACTATATGAGAAGAACCAGTTTGTAACTTCATTTTTAAATGTTTATACTTAATGTGTGATGGAGATGAAGGAGCAGATGAACTGAGGAGTTCCTGATGGTAGAAGATGTGAGGAGACATGTTGATCATAGTCCTCAATAAACTGACACCACCAGGATCTGGATCCACCACCAGGATCTACGATGTGGCTGCAGCTGTGATCCTGGATCTACAAATGATCAGCTCAGATCTCACATGTCCCATCAGCAGTTAACAATACTTCCTGTCCTGTCGTTGTTGAGGATCCTTTGTACCGGTGTGTTGTGGTTTGTTCCTTTTACTATCGTTCAATAAATAAAGTGTTTTATCTTTTGATCAGCTGACGACGTCAGGTCTCGTTCAATCTCTGATGATGAACTAATTGATTTTATAAATTGTAAATCAGCAGAAATCTGGTTCTCTGTTTTCAGTCTGAATCGTTCTTTCATCTCCGGTTGGATGTTGTTCCAGCTCCAGACAACACTTTGTCTCATCTCCCTTCAGAACTACAGCCGATGTGTTTCAGCTCCACATGTTGGCCTGCAGGCGACTCAAAGCCTCGGCTCCAACTGGAACGGGAGCAGCAGCTTTTCATGTGTTTATATGGATTTGTTTTTCGAGTTTAGTTCAAACATGAAGATTAATTTATGCTCAACGTTAGAAACAGAAACAGGCCGAGCCCTTTGTTGACTTTGTGCTTTCATCTTGACATGTGTGTATGTATGTCTACATTTATATGTATATACATATATACGGTTTGTCTATATATAAAACCCTTTGTAGGTTCTAGTTATTTTAGCTGACGTGATGACACGTGAACTTTGTGTTGAGGAAACTGAAGTGTTTTTGTGAAATTGATATGAATCCTGTTTTGAGCCTTCAGTTCATCTTCCTTCAGGTTCACAGATTCCTGATGAATCGTTCTGATGGTCTCACAATTTATTGATAATTGCTCGGTTTCGTGATCATATTGTATCACAGCACATGTGTTGCTACCCTGGGTTCCCCCCCACATGCTGTACCGATGTAAAGTGCTGAGTATTCCTATGAGTACGCACCTGTGGGATTGAACTGGGAGGCTTACTGTGATGAGGTGACCAGTTAAAAGCAGCAGCAGAGGAGGAGGCTGCAGTCTTCATCTTCTCTGACTCAGAAACACGAAAATCCTCCTGTGATTCATCATGAACTCTTCAAGAGTTTCTTATTTCACTCTGGCTGCTTATGACTCTGGACTGTTGAGACACTTGTTCTTTATCACTCTCATCTGTATGTATGTTGTGATCCTCTGTGCCAATGTGCTGCTGATTGTAGTTATCTGTATGAACAGAAGTCTCCATGAACCTATGTACGTGTTCCTGTGCAGCCTGTTTGTAAATGAACTGTATGGTAGCACAGGGTTGTTTCCTCTCCTCCTGCTCCAGATCCTCTCAGACGTTCACACTGTTCCTCGTCCTCTTTGTTTCCTGCAGATCTTCTGTTTGTACACGTATGCGAATGTGGAGTTTTGTAATTTAGTCGTGATGTCGTACGACAGATACCTGGCCATCTGTTGTCCTCTGCAGTACAACACACGTATGACGGCGAACAGAGTGGCCGCGCTCATCGCTCTGACCTGGCTGTTCCCGTTTGTGGAAGTTGCTGTGATGATTTGTCTGAGTGCACCGTTGCAGTTGTGTGGAAACATCATCAACAAAGTTTACTGTGATAATTACAATGTGGTCAAACTTGCCTGTTCCGACACCACAGTCAACAACATCTACGGAACCATTTACTCCACAGTCATCGTGGCCGGAGTCATCTTTTCGGTCTTTTTCACGTACGTGAAGATTTTGAAAATCTGTCTCTCTGGTTCTAAGCAGACGAGACAGAAGGCCTTCAGCACGTGCGCCCCCCACCTGGTGTCGCTGCTTAACTTCTGCTGCGGTGCCACGTTCGAGGTGTTTCAGAGCAGGTTCGACATGCGCAGCGTTCCCAACGCGCTGCGCGTCTGTTTATCTTTATACTGGATCACGTGTCAGCCGCTCTTCAACCCCATCATCTACGGACTGAACTTGACCAAAATACGCATCGCATGTAAAAGTCTGCTCGCTGGTAAAATGTAACTTTAATGGAAAATCTAGGTCTGAATGAAATATCTGAAGATGTTTTTATTAAGAGTTGATTTCCGTGAAGATGATGCAGAGCTGGTTTGATGTGGTGTGATATAGAACTCACATCACAGCTGTGATCACTCTTTGTTCCTCTTGTGTAGAAACACTTCACTCGTGTTTCACTCGTCTTCATCTGAAATCTGGTTCCATGGTGTTAGACTTGCTCCTCACATGTGACCCGACAGTTTGACTCCTGATCATCAGAGGATGTGGCTCCTTGTTGAGATCCATGAGACAAACAGAGATTCATGAATATGAGACAATACAAATGAAACTTCATTGTTTGGTGGATTTTATTGTAGAAACAAATGTTTTTTTAAGTATGGATTTCTTCTATTCTGCAGAACGTTCCACAGGAGAACATCAAGGACGCTTTTTTTAACCTGAAGAATTCTGCCGTAGATTTTATGTCAAATATTCTCAGATTATGGTTCCTGTTATTATTATTATAAGTTGCAAAAAATAAACACGAGTCAATGTGTCAATCACATAAACTTGTAAGAAACCAAATCTATTGTGAAACGATTTCATATGAATAAATGTGTGAAGAGGGCTCGGCCCATCAGTCTTGTTTCTCTCTTTCTTCTCATAAAAGAAAACTGAGAGATATGATTACACATCTCTCTGATGTTTTCTAATCATGAAAATGCCCCTCATAAATGCTGAGTGTACTAAAAATGTAAGTCACTTTGGACAAAAGCGTCAGCTAAATGACATGTAATGTAATAACTTGGAACTGATCTTTATAAAAACCTGCTGAATTCATATTTCTGTTCCTTGATCAACGGCCGTGTTTCTTCTGCCACAAACAAGTTAAAACCCTGCGTCACTATTGTTGATGTTTGTTGTCGGGTTGAAGGATTCGTGACAAATGGTGCTTCCTGCAAACAGCTGTTTAGACTCCGCCCCCTATATTCCAAACATCTGTGATGTTGATGAGAAGGATTTAAAGGTCGCGCCTCTTCGAGGAGAACCTCAGAGCTCCACTTCCTGTTCTTTGCAGATGATGTGGTTCTGTTCTTCAGTTTGTAGCCAAGTAGGAAATAAGTGGAAAGACATCACCTCCAGATCTACAGTTAACGGTTAACTGTTAACAGCTAACTACTAAATGCTAACTGCTATCTGCTAACAGCTAAAAGCTGACTATCAGCTAGCAGCCATAAGTTAGTAGTTAGCAGTTAACAGTTAACCGTTAACTGTAGATCTGGAGGTGATGTCTTTCCACTTATTTCCTACTTGGCTACAAGCTAACTACTAACTGCTAACTGCTATCTGCTAACAGCTAAAAGCTGACTATCAGCTAGCAGCCATAAGTTAGTAGTTAGCAGTTAACAGTTAACTGTTAACTTGGGGTTAAGGAGTTAACCCCCGTTCTCTGAAACACACCCTCTGCGCTGTCCCCCAGAGGCAATTTTACACTCCGCCAGTTGTGACTGGCAGGCAGATGTGACGTCTGTCACTAGAGGAGGGACCTCCTACTCTATATAAAACTGGATGTCACGTCATCGCATTTGGTCTAAAAAATATGTACACCTCTTCCTCGCTCCAGGCAAGGAGGTTGATCTGATGAGATACCTCACTCATGTTTCAGAGAACGGGGTTAACTCCTTAACCTCAAGGTCTCTTTCAACATTTGTTTCGGTATCTCACTATGGGATACAGCGACTCCCGTATTGCCAGATAAGCTTATCTCGAAGACCAATAACCAACGAAACAATCCATCAGTCAGACAGGAACATTTGAGACTGACCCCACGCTCAGAACTGTATGAGACCATGTAGGTACAGTAACGTCCAGATTGTAGAATCTGGTGAAGGTATGAGGCGTTGCCCAGTTGGCCGCCTCACATATCTCTTCCGAAGGGGGGGAAGCAGGTGTCCGGCTGAACCTTACCCAACCCGCCTAGCGGAGGTGCGCTAGGTAACGCGCCTCTTCTTCTTGGCCCCCAGAGTGGCAGGGTGGGCAGCTGGATCTCCCGCTGTCATGCTGGGAGCGCAACGTTTCTTCGCCCAGGCTCCCTTGAGCGCCGATGTTTTTTTCTGGCCCCGACCGCCCGCCTGAGGGTGCGTCTGACGTTTGGAGACTGGGAAAACGTTGTGACTGCTTGGGTGAATACTTGCCGGTGTACGGCTGGGGAAAAGGCCGGCACCTTCCTGGGGAGGCACAGTTGGAGCGCTTCTTCCTCTCTCTTTTTCTCCTCCCAGCGTTTTTGCATGGTAGCTAACGCCGGGCCGAATAAGCCTTTCGGGTCCAGGGAACATCGAGGAGCTCTCCTGGGTGATCATCACGGCCATGGCTCTTCCAGATGCCTGGACAGTGCTTCTGTGCAGACGCAGGCAGAGGTCCGTAACCACGCACAGCTCGTCCCACAACGCCATGGAAGGTGACACCACCATTTCATCCTCCAACTCCGCCTGGTAGGTGAGCAACAGCGAAGAGGCGTTAAGAGCTTTCACTGATGTGGCCACCGCCTTGTAGCTCTTCTTTGTCAGTGACGACTGGAAACAACCGTGTCGGGTGGAGGTGAGTCGCCAGTAAAGGTTTGACCGGGATAGGTGGGAGAAACCTTTCCCTTCCATATCAGCCCAATCCAGCATTGCCCCTCCCTGGACGGGGTTCTTGGCGGAGAGTGGATTACTCCAGGACCTTGTCGCCTCCTCCAGGCACTCGGGAAACACAGGCAAAAACTGCTTGGTGGCAGCTTTTGCTCTGATGGCAGCCTTTTGCCCTCATAGCGGTGAGGGCTTCAGGCCACGCAATTCCCAATTTAACCGCTGCTTTTTTACAGATCTCGTGAAGGTCCATGCTGGAAGCCGGTGGGCCGCATGAACTATCCTCGGACGCCAGCCTGCGGCTGGTGGGGTGAACATGGATTCCAAGTCCACCTCGTCGTCCTCGGAGCCGAGGCTGATAGACTGCAGTGAGTCGGAGTCACCTCCGATTGCTCCATCCTGACCAGACCTTAGGTCGGTATTGGGCTCGTCGGAGTCATGTAGCGGTGCCACGGCATCCAGCTGATCGCCCCAGCTGGCACCCACGGGAAAGTTGTTTCCCTGGGTGTCTTCCGCACCATCCTGTGTACTTGGGACGGTTACCCCAATCACAGGATCCACCTCTGACAGACTAGCTTGGCGCGCTAGCCTGCGTCGGTGTGTTTTCATGGTTAGGCGTGCACAATGCTCACAGGTGTCCGGGGTTGTTAGCGATTCTCGGGCGTGTTCAAGCCCGAGGCACGCCGAACATACAGAGTGGGTATCTGCCCCCGCTATTTTGTTTTCACACATGCACAACCTTGGTGGTACCTTGCTCATGCCCAACTCTTAATAAAATGGTGAGGACAGAAGCCGGGTCCATGGTTGCCATCTCTTCCGTTAAATTGGAAACGGCGAGTAGATAGTATGGTGACAATCTACTAACCCTAGCCAGCTATGTAGTGTTTTAAACATATTATGAAAAATCCACTTTTGTAGTGCTTCTACACGTTAATGCGGTTATCTGGCATGTCAACCATCCCAAAAACTCTGGAAAAATCAACTCCCGTGATTTGTTGTGGTTCCTCTTTGTAAGAAACTATTCGATAGAGTGCATCGAATGGGAATACGACCAGAATTGACGTCATAGTCGGTCTACATGGCATAGCCCCCTGCCCCTGGAGGTGGAGATCTGGTGGAGGAGGAGACCAGCTTACGTTACGAGCCATAGCACGGGTGTTACCTGGGAAGCTAGCCAAGGGGGGACGCTAACCAGCCGGTGAGCGGGGTGAGAGACAGAGATCTGGCCGAGAAGCAGAGCCTGCGGTCGGGGTAAGTCACATGCCCATGCCCCCTCCTCGGCTCGGGCTCGCTATGTGATGTCGGGTTGCTGGCGCCATGGCAGCAGCTTGCTTCTGGTGGACCTGTCCGTGTTTGTATAGGGTTAGCAGCAGGGAGCTAACGCTAGCTTGCTGTTAGTTTGTGTTTATAGTTGCAGCACTTTTTGAAATGGCTGGTTGTGCACGTAATTACAGAAGTATTGCATGTGGCAGCCCACCTGGGAAGCAGCGGAGATCTGGCCGAGAAGCAGAGCCTGCGGTCGGACATGCCCAAGCCCCCTCAGCCCGGGCTCGCAATGTGATGTCGGGCTGCTGGCTCCATGTCAGCTGCTTGCCTCTGGTGGACCTGTCGGTTTGTTTAGCATCAGCCCTCTGACTGATCTCCCATCGGACAGGGGAGCGTTAACTGTGGTGTCTCGTGTCACAGTGAGTGTCTTCAACTAGAAAAGCTGATGTTTTGTTTCGGTAATTGACGGTGACATGTAAGCTAGGTGGCGTTAGCCTCATAACAATCAGTGCCGGCAGCGGCGGCAGCGGCAGCCAGCTGCTCGGTGGCGTGTTGGATCCCGGCTGTACCCGGGCGGCTCACTGCGAGGCTGGCGTTGCTCCCTCTGACTTCACACACCTGAGAGCCGGACACGTCTCACCAGCTCAGGGTTCCCCACGTCTGCAGGATATGTCTCATTTTCATCATTGATCATTATCGATCTGTGACAAATCTCCATCCTGTGCCCCCTGTTGTTACCTGTTCACAGATGGCGCCACGAACGGCTGCCACGGTGTGTTGGTGCGCACTTCTGTGTTTGTTTTTAGTATTTAATTCTGTTAATTGCGACCCAACTCGGATTACTTTCACGATGGACGAGCTTCTTAACATCAGGGACACAACACCATCTGATTTATGTCCCAACTTTCTCGCATCTTCCGTGGATTTAGTTGATTTACTGGTCAAAGGTGCGGTGCTCCTCGGCCACGCAGCGAGACTGAGGTGGAGACGGAGAGGAAAGCGCGCTGGGGCTCTGGTGCGCTTCAGGGAGAGAGGATTTCGCTCATCACTCCCGTGCATTCTCCTCTCTAATGTCCGCTCGCTGTGCAATAAGATGGACGAACTGCGCCTTCTCATCCGGACAAATAGAGACTTCTCCCTCTCTTCTGTATTCTGTTTTACTGAATCGTGGCTGACCGAAGCCACACCGGACTCCGCCGCACAGCTGACCGGCTTTCAGCTGTTACGCGCGGACCGCGACCCGATCCTCTCACGCAAGGCAAAAGGCGGAGGGATTTGTTTTTATATAAACCAGGGCTGGTGCAGCGACGTGAAAGTCATTTTACAGTCCTGTTCTCCGGACCTGGAAACTTTTTTCATCACCTGCAGACCGTTCTACTCTCCCCGGGAATTCACCTCTTTCATCCTGGCTGGAGTCTACATCCCCCCGCAAGCTGACGTGCGCGAGGCTCAACGACAACTCGCTGAGCAGATACTGGGAGTGGAGAGAAGGAGAGAGAACACATATTCCCCCGTTATTGTCCTTGGGGACTTTAATAAGGGGAACTTATCTCAGGAGCTCCCAAAATATAAACAGTTAATTAAATGCCCGACCAGGGGGGAGAACACCCTGGATCACTGCTACAGCACCATCAGCAAGGCTTATCATGCAGTCTCCCGCGCTGCCCTGGGTCTGTCCGACCACGCTCTCATTCACCTGATACCGGCTTACAGACAGAAACTCAAGATTTCTAAACCTGCTGTGCTGAGATCAAAGAACTGGAGCAGCAGAGAAGCTGTGGAGGAGCTGCGTGACTGCCTTGAAAACACAGACTGGGACATTTTTAGAACTGCCACTTACAGCCTGGACGAATATACAGATGCTGTGACGTCCTACATCAGCTTCTGTGAAGACCGATGTATTCCAACACGCACCAGGGTGTGTTATAACAACGACAAGCCCTGGTTCACAGCAAAACTCAAACAGCTTCGTTTGGAGAAAGAGGTGGCCTTCAAGAGTGGGGACATGGATAGGTTCAGACTAATTAAATACTCGTTTGGCAAGGAGATTAAGGAGGCCAAACGACTGTATTCAAAGAAGCTGGAACAACAGTTTGCAGCCAACGACTCCTCGTCTGTCTGGAAGGGCCTTCGTGTGATCACCGGCTGCAAGACCAAATCCCCCCACTCTGTGGAAGACTTGAGACTTGCCAACGATCTGAATGACTTTTATTGTAGATTCGATAGACCCTCTCAAACCCCCCCCGCATCTATCACACCTCTTCTCAGAGACAAAGACACTAGCCCCCCCCACAAAATGGCCCCAGACTGCCCCATCACCTCCATCCCCCCCTTCACACCTCTCTCAATTCAGGAGAGAGATGTAAATAAGCTCCTGAAGAAACTGAACCCCCGCAAGGCAGCTGGACCAGACGCTGTCTCCCCCTCTACACTGAGGCACTGTGCGGATCAGCTTTCTCCATTGTTCACGGACATTTTCAACACCTCACTGGCTGAATGTGTTGTACCCGCCTGCCTGAAAACATCCACCATCATCCCCGTTCCCAAGAAGCAGAGGATCACAGGCCTTAATGACTACAGACCAGTCGCCCTGACCTCTGTAGTAATGAAGACCTTCGAGCGACTCGTGCTGACCCACCTCAAAACTATAACCAACCACCTCCTCGACCCGCTGCAGTTTGCCTACAGAGCCAACAGGTCCGTAGACGATGCAGTCAACATGGGACTCCACTTCATCCTCCAGCACCTCGACTCCCCCAGCACCTACGCCAGGATCTTGTTTGTGGACTTCAGCTCCGCATTCAACACCATCTCTCCAGCTCTTCTCAGGGACAAGCTGACCCAGCTGAGCGTGCCTGACCCCACCTGCAGGTGGATCACCAACTTCCTGACCGACAGGAAGCAGCGCGTGAGGCTGGGGAAGCTTGTCTCTGACACCCGGACCATCAGCACTGGAGCCCCTCAAGGTTGTGTGCTCTCTCCTCTCCTCTTCTCCCTCTACACCAACAACTGCACCTCCAGCCATCCCTCTGTCAAACTCCTGAAGTTTGCCGACGACACCACCCTTATTGGATTAATTTCCAATGGGGACGAGGCCGCCTACAGAGAGGAAGTTAACAGCCTGGCTTCCTGGTGCAGCCAGAACCACCTGGAGCTGAACGCTTCAAAAACTGTAGAGATGGTGGCAGACTTCAGGAGGAGCCCAGCCCAAACCGCCCCCCTCACCATGTGCGACTCCCCAGTTAAAACAGTGGAGTCATTCAGATTCCTGGGGACGATCATAGCACAGGACCTGAGGTGGACGGAGAACATCACCTCCATCACCAAGAAGGCCCAGCAGAGGATGTTCTTCCTGCGGCAACTGAGGAAATTCAGCATGCCGCGGAAAGTGATGGTTGAGTTCTACACAGCCATCATTGAGTCCATCCTCACCTCATCCATCACCGTTTGGTTCGCTGCCTCCACTGCCAAGGACAAGGGCAGACTGCAGCGGATCATTCGGTCAGCTGAGAAGGTCATCGGCTGTGACCTGCCGGCTCTCCTAGACCTGTTCCACTCCAGGACCAGAAAGAGAGCAGGCAAGATCATCGCTGATCCTTCCCATCCCGGTCACCACCTGTTCCAGAGACTTCCATCTGGGAAAAGGTTCCGGGCCGTCAGGACTAAAACCTCGCGTCACCTGAACAGCTTTTTCCCCATGGCAGTGGGGCTCACAAACAAGCCCCCCCCATCACACTGACTCTGCTGACCCCCCCCCCCCCCACCCTCGCACATAATTTATAACACTACATTATTGGCACTACCACCAATCTTTGCACCTTAAAACCGCACACAACACATTTACTGTATATATTATTTTTTCGATATTGTTGCTTTTTATATTGATGTTTATATTGCTCTATATTGTTGTTTTTATATTGTTGTTTGTAAAGTGCACCAACCACACCAAGGCAATTTCCTGTATGTGAAAATATACAAGGCAATAAAAAGAATTCTGATTCTGATTCTGATTCTGTGTGTGTCCCGCTACGGTTAGCAGCCGGCTAATTTGTGTTTATAGTTGCAGCACTTTCTGGAATGGCTGTTTGTGAACGTATTTACAGCAGTATTGCACGTGGAACCCCGGCTGGGAAGCATGGGACTGGGAGGTGGGGGGAGAGATCTGTTGCTTCTGTGTGTGTGTGTGTTTCGGCTGGTAGACGCAGCACCTATTAATAGAAAACAATGCACTCGTGTTTTTTTGCGTGTCTACTTGCGTCTACCTGTTCGGGCTTTTGTGGCCCGTACAGATTTGCTCCAAGCACCCCGAGCTGCACGCACGGGTGCCGGTCACCATTAGCTTGTTGCCACCTCCGTTGCTCAATAAACTCATACCCGGGGTTTTAAGTGCATTTTTCCGCAAAAGTTGCAGCAGTGTTATCTTCCAGAAATGTAGCCCCTACACGATCCGTGTGTTTGTGTGTGTGTGTGCGCTCAGAATATATGCCCTCTGTGAATAAGTATACACATACAATTATGGTGTAAACACACATATCTAATACATGTATTTAAATAATGTACATCTTTATCAGAAGGTGTAGTATTTAGAAAATTGTAGCTTCAATGAAGAAACACAACAAACAGATACAGAAATATATGTGTAGGACAGTGACCTAAAATGATTTTAACAACCTTAAATATGCTAAGGGTAGATTTAAGATGTGTGTGTGTGTGTGTGTCTGTGTGTGTGTGTGTCGGGGGCGGGGCAGTGAGAAGGGGGATGGGTTGTTGGTGAGGGCGGGGCGGTGAGAGGGGGGGGGGCACTCAAAACAATCTGAGGAAGGCTGTTTTAGACAGGGTAAAAAGGTGCTGTTTTAAATGATCCTTGTGGTTTTTTGACCAAAAAATGTTACAGACATTTCATTAAGACCCCAAGGAGCCATATCAACTGTGGTGAAATGGAAATAACATGTCCCCTTTAAGGTAACACTCGTCGACCGAGTGGTTAGCTCGCCCTGTGAACAATTTAGTTAGCCTTGTTATCTACACCGTCTGAGGTAATGTTTCTAGGAGCGAGAAGAGGTTTTAGACTAAAGGCGATGATGTAACATCCGGTTTTATATAGAGTAGGAGGTCCCTCCTCTAGTGACAGACGTCACGTCTGCCTGCCAATCACGACTGGCCGAGTGTAAAATTGCTTCAGGGGGAGAGTGCGGAGGGCGTGTCCCATAGTGAGATATCGAAACGAATGTTGAAAGAGAACTGCTTCCTGCTAACAGCTAACAGCTAACTGCTAACAGCTAACAGTTAACAGTTAACTGATAAGCGCTAACAGCTAACAGCTTTCTCTCGATTGCTTAAGCACACACCCAATCAGCCGAACACCTCAGATCCTTTGCTAAATGAAACACTCTTGTAAAAACTATACACTTATTTATCAAACCCACATTTTGTTTCCATATAAAACACACACACTTCATATTACTTAATTATGTTTGAGCCAGTTACACACTGCTGTTGCTAACCTAAAACACTTTTAGCAATTCTTCTTCTCAGTGATTAGAGTACTATAAGGGAAGTACACAGAGAAAGTGCAAATATACAATAAATTCACCAAACACAACACAAGACCAATGCTGCAGACTCATGAAAATATAATTTATTTCTCTCCATATCCCCAAATCAGTCAACATGTCAACATGGAGAATCACAACACAACATGTCCCAGTTTTCATGCTACTACAGGAGTGTGCACAACACTGTAAGCTCGACAAATATCAGACAAGCTTTATTTGACAGGCTGTGCTTAGGAATTGCAAGGAAGTTACATCTTGATATACTTCTGTGTCTAATGTATACAAGTGTGTTTAATGTTTTGCAGATCACTGTGTGTATTTTTTTGCAAAAAGTATGAAGCTGACATTGTGCTTATGGTGGTGCAGATCTGGGCCATGTTTTCTTCCTTGAGTGTCAGGTATGATAATTGTATAATTATTTTGATTTGAGTGTTTATGCAATCTAAAAAAAAAATGTAAGAGCTATCCGCTAACAGCTATGTCATAACAGCTAACAGGCCACTGCTACCTAAATTCAGAAATTAATACTATCACCTGCTTTTTAAAAATATTCTCACAATATTAAAGAAGAGTAAAAATATTTATTATCAACAGAGTTCAGATGATTTAAAGATGAACAAAGTCTGTGTTTAAAAAACATAAAATATAAAAAAGATAAAAGATAAGAGATCAAATATAATAGATAAAGGATAAAGACATAAAAGCATAAAAAAATAAAAAATTAGACTTATAAACTTATTAACGTAGAAAAATAAAAAAATCAATGATTAAAGATTAAATATAGAAAACCATGAGTAAAGTTCGTTTCATGTTTTACCAATAAAAAAATGTTTACATGTGATGCGTATCTTAGTGCTTTTCAGTCCGTACATGATGGGGTTAAACAGTGGCTGACATGTGAGCCAGTACAATGATAAAAAAATACGCAACATATTTGGCACATGTTTCAAATCAAATCGATTTTGTGCAATTTCAAAGAAACAGCCACAGGAGAAGTTGAGCAGCGACACCAGGTGGGGTGTGACGGTACTGACGGCTTTTTGTCTAGTCTGTTTGGAACCAGAGACACAAACTTTTATAATCCTCATGTACGAGTAAAAGATGAAAAGAACCAGGAGAACAGTGGTGAGAGTATAAAATATTCCATAAAGATTGTTGACTGAGGTGTCAGAGCAGGAGAGTTTGACCACAGAATAATTATCACAGTAAACTTTGTGAATCACGTTTCCACACAGCTGCAGAGAAAAGCTCAGAGAAACCAAAACAAAGATAGAAGCAAATGGATAAAACCAGGATAACGCGATGAGCAGGGCAATTCTACTGGAGGTCATATGTGTGTTGTACTGCAGAGGACAACAGATGGCCAGATATCTGTCGTACGACATCACGCACAAACTACTGAACTGTACACTGGCATATGTGTACAAACAGAAGATCTGCAGGAAGCAAAGAGGACGAGGAACAGTGTGAATGTCTGAGAGGATCTGGACCAGGAGGAGAGGAAACAACCCTGTGCTACCATACAGTTCATTTACAAACAGGCTGCACAGGAACACGTACATAGGTTCATGGAGACTTCTGTTCATACAGATAACTACAATCAGCAGCACGTTGGCACAGAGGATCACAACATACACAAACAACACCAGCACAGCAAACATGTGTTTGAAATGTGCAGTGTGGAAGTATGCAGTGAGGACGAAATGTGAAACACGTGAGGAGTTTATCATCATGAATAAAACTGATGATTTGAATTAATGATTCAGATGAAGAATAAACGGTATAAACTCAAACCTGCAGGAAAGTTTTTAAACTGTTCTTTGCATAGACGACAAATATTTCAAAGTAATTTCATGAGGTTCAGTGTAAACAAACTTCATATGAATTAATAATGAAGCATCAACTCAGAGCCTGATTCACTCAGTGAAGGCGACAGAAAGGTTCAGTGAGCTGCAGCTCCTTTTATAACCGACTCCTCTGGTAAACAACTGCTCAAAATAAAAGCATCAGTTACAAAACAAAGGCTCTTCTTTTACTTTGAAAACAAATTGCCAAACAGGAAGTGATTTTACAAGTGGCAGTGTGTGTGTGTATTGTATTATGTTTTATTGTTTTACCCATAAAATATGAATATTTGATGATTTGTACTTTTTGCATAAACTATCAATAAAAATCAGTCAGATCTTAATATACGATATTTTTGAGGGATCCTCACATGTGAAGTTTCTACCTTCTTTTCCCCGTTACAGTTTTTTTCGATTGCATAAACACTACAATCAAGTATTACACAATTATCAAACCTGACACTCAAGGAACAAAACATGGCCCAGATCTGCACCACCATTAGCACAATGTCAGCTTCACACTTTTTGCAAAAAAATACACACAGTGATCTGCAAAACACTAAACACACTTGTATACATTAAACAAAGAAGTATAACAAGATGTCACTTCCTTGCAATTCCTAAGCACTGCCTGTCAAATGACCCCCCCTATGGGCCAATTGGTTAAACACAGCCATCAGGTGTTCAAACACATGATTGCTTAATTTTAGACACACCAATCACGTTTAAGCACTTTAAAAATGCAGCAGGTGAGTTCACCTGTTTTCAACCAAAATGGAGCTTGTGCTCAAAAAAATTGTAAGCAATCATGTGTTTGAACACCTGATGGCTGTGTTGGACCAATTGGCCCATGGGGGGGGGGGGGGGGGGGGTAATTGGGTCAGGTTGGATAATTGTGTAATACTTGATTGTAGTGTTTATGCAATCGAAAAAAAACTGTATTAGTGTTTTTAGTAGTTTGACTCTTGTTGAGGCTGAAGAACAGAGGACGTCTCACCTTGTTAAAGACTCTGAGACAACCACACAAAACAGTTCAACAGTTGCAGAACTGCTGAAGATGTGAAGAGGGGAACCTGCATCGTCTCACATGTACTTTTAAAGTCACAGTTTGTGAAGTTTGTTGAATCTAGCAAATAAATGTTCTCATGAATTGAATTAGAGTGAAGGTCTTAATGTAACTGAAGCTGTTGATATAATTGAACATGGAGCCACTGACACCACAGATCATAGGATTCTGATAAAGGGACTGGACCACATGTTGGAACCAGTGGAACATTAGACTGGTTTCAATCATATTTAACACATAGATTTCAGTTTGTTCATGTTAACACTGACTCCATACACACACAGGTTAGTCCTGGAGTTCCTCAGATGTGTCTTAAAATTCAGATTTCAATCCTAAATTACGCCCAGAAATTTAATCTAAGTATCTACTTCAATATTTTCAGCCTTAATGAAAATATCAGCATTGATGACCTGCTAATTGGATTTAGAAAATTTCAGATCAATCCACAGTGTGATGAAGGTTTGACATTTTGCTGATAGTTGTGGAGAGGACTGTGGTTCTGAGGGTTTATTCTCTGGTGAATATTCTGTTGCTGTGACGTCTCCTGATCTGAAGGTTTAAAGAGGTGGAACAGAGTCTGAGCTCAGTGAGCCGAGCTTCAGAAGAAGTGTCATGAAGGCAGCGGTGAGTTTCAGGCTCTGTCACAGTTGTTTTCTCGAGAATCCGTTTTGTGGAGTTTCACTGAATTCAGTCCACGTGAAGAGAATCATGATAAACGCCACCATGGTTTCTTATTTCACTCTGGCTGCTTATGTGGACTCTGGACTGTTGAGATACTTGTTCTTCACGATGGTCCTGTCCTTGTACTTGTTGATCCTCTGTGCCAACGTGCTGCTGATTGTAGTTATCTGTATGAACAGAAGTCTCCATGAACCTATGTACGTGTTCCTGTGCAGCCTGTTTGTAAATGAACTGTATGGTAGCACAGGGTTGTTTCCTCTCCTCCTGCTCCAGATCCTCTCAGACGTTCACACTGTTCCTCGTCCTCTTTGCTTCCTGCAGATCTTCTGTGTGTATTCTTACGCTTGTGTTGAATTCTTTAATTTAGCCGTGATGTCTTATGACCGATACCTGGCCATCTGTTGTCCTCTGAAGTACAACACACGTATGACACCGAGAAAGATCACAGTGCTCATTACTCTCACATGGTTATTGGCCTCTGTTGTGTGTTTTGTCCCATTAACAATGACTGCCCCTTTACAGCTGTGTGGAAACATCATCAACAAGGTCTACTGTGATAATTATTATATCGTCAAGCTGTCGTGTTCCGACACCACAGTCCACAGCATCTACGGACTCGCTGCCACCTCTTTTGTTATCGTATCTCCTGTGTTGCTGATATTTTTCTCCTACGTGAGGATTTTAAAGGTTTGTTTCTCTGGTTCCAAGCAGACGAGACAAAAAGCTGTCAGCACCTGCACCCCCCACCTCCTCTCTCTGCTCAACTTCTCCTTCGGGGCTTTCTTTGAAATCATACAGAGCAGATTTAACATGAGCAACGTCCCCAACCTGTTGAGAATCATTTTATCTTTGTACTGGCTCACATGTCAGCCGCTCTTCAACCCCTTAATGTACGGACTCAACATGTCGAGGATCCGCAACATCTGTAAAAATCTCATGGTTTTGCTTCAACTGTCTTTTCTCCGTAATTATGTTGTGATGCTTAAACACGGCCGGAGGAGATGAAGCTAAACGGAGTGCTGGGACTGTTTTGCTTCTTTAAATGAAGGAAACCATGATAAACAAGTTTTATCAAACTGACAAATCACTCATCACATTCTTTATTTGCTTTGAAAGAAACAATAAAAGGTTTGAAAAGAAGTTCTTTAATTCTTCTTTTGCTCTTGAATCCATCTGATGACAACTGCAACGTTTTCTACAATCAACAAACCGACTGGAGAATTGTGAAAATTAATTGAAAAGTTTTATGTTTTTTTGTGTATTGTACTAGAAACCGCTGTTTTGTGTCAATTGTATAGATAGTAAAAATTTTACTCTAAAAAATGCAAAGATGTTTTAACCATCTTTAGTTTTCATCCTAAAGAACATGATTATTGTCAGACTCACTTTTTCCTTCACCTTCAAAAACTGTTTTACTCGATTTCTGAAGAACTTTCACAAACTTAGGCCCGAACATAATTTAAAATTTTACTTTTTTGTTGACACTCCTCCTTTTATCTTTTTCCACACAACGTGTATAAAGTAATAAAATAAAAGTAAAGAAAAGTCAAATCAATCAAACAAATATTACAACTCATATGTAAATAGACATCAGATTTGTATGAATGTGGGGAAGACTGAACTCAAACTAAATAAAGAAATATATTAACAAATGCATAAATCAATGAATGCAAAAAAAAATAAATGACAAGATACAGTTTGGTGATGAAAACACTATTTTCCTGCTCGATAGCTCAGAGGGCGGAGCCACACAAGACACTACCACCACTCTTCTCAATCTTCTTCATCTTGAAGGAGACAATAATCGTGTCAAGCTGCTATTTGTGGATTTAACACAATCTAACCCCACATTGTAAAACATAAACTCATGAAGAACCTAGGATTTAATATCATGGTCAGGGGGAGGAGTCAGAGGGATCACAGCTGTCCCCGTGCTGGGATGTAAACCTGACAAAAAAGTTTAAAGTTGAAGTTGACTTGTTAATTCTTTCTTATTTTGTTCTGTGATACTTTATCTTTATTATTCATGTGTGTATTATTCGAGTGTGTAGTGCATGTCTGTGCATGTGTTTGGTATAAATAAACATATCTTAATCTTAATCTTAATCATTACATCATTACATCATTACATCATTACATCATTAGGAGCAGAAACCTCCGGAGTCAGAGTCGATGCTCTGGAGACAAAGTTGTTACAGAAGAAGAGAGAAAATCAAACACACACAAACACACAAGCAAACACATAGACACACACACACACATACACACACACACAGACACACACACAGAATTGTGTGTGTGAAGAAGTTTGTTCTATTCCGCTCTTTAGTTTCAATGAACTTTATCTTTGGGAAAACAAAATTTGCAATTTGGAGAAGGTTGGACTGATCCACTGCGCTGCCTGAGGGGGGTGTTGGCAGCTGTTTTGGGAATCGAACATGCATTCTTCAGACTGATAACATGGATGTTTTCAGGCTGTCGGACCTGTGTCACTGCGGGAGAGCCACTCTGCTGCTAAAATATCAGAACATTTTAAGCCTAGTGTTTGTGTATATATAGAATATTTGTCATTAATTCATTCACATTGATTTAAATTGTTACGATTATTTGACGATGTGACATAAATAAAGATATAATTATTATTGTTGGTGACTTTTATTCATGTTGACAATAATAAAGATTGCCTTAGCGTAGCATTCATTTCGATACTAGCCTCTATTGGTTTCAGTCAGTGTGTACATCAACCTACTCATTGTTGTAACCACACACTTGTCCTTGTATTATCGTACGGGGTCAAAATTGAACATTTAACACTACTTCCGCGCAATCTAGTTCTATCAGATCATGATTTAATAACCATCTATTTTTCATTATCTGAATATATGCCCAAAAAAATCCTAATATTCTAGATGTTTACCTGATAGTGCTGTAGCTAAATTTAGGGAAATAATTCCAACGAGCACCCGCACGTCGGAGCCTGTAGCGGCGGTGGAGAGAGCGACCAAGCGCACGGCTCCGCGTTGCATGCGTTTTGCGAACTGCGGCAAGATGAACGCTTCACGATCTTCGTCCGTCAAGCGACGCCGATCCTTGCCTGCTAATTGCTCATTACGGTCCACGCTATCAATTACACGTCACACTGTGAAAATTACATGTAAATCGAATGATAGTTGAAAAACAAAGTTTACTTCCTGTTGCCAGTAGGTGGCGCCATCACTATTATTACAAACAGACCTGATCTGTTCAAGTAGGCGCTCTGATGTAGCGTGAGCAATTTTGTGTCAATTGGACAATGTTAACACAACTTAATTCTCACACTGATCAGTAGGTGGCGCTATGACCATGAACTAATATTTGTATGTGGAGCTGTTCAGATCAGGATTGTGATCATAGGTCAGTAGTTTGGAGCCTGTTGGATAATGCAGAGTGGAATAACAAAGTACTTACTGTTTCATGGATAATCAATAGGTGGCGCTATGACACTGAGGAAATATTGACGCAGAGGGCTGTTTAGGCTTGTACTCTTATCATGTGACAGAAGTTTGATAGTGATAGGACAATGCACATTGGACTTATGAAAACATCGTCTCGTCTGGCGAAGGATGATCCTTCGCCAAACATCAATGTTTACATGGTTTGAGGAAATGTCACTATTTTGACCTTGATCCAATGACTTGACTGAGGTCATTTGAGCTGTATATTGTAAAGCAGCCAGGAGCAGTTCATCAAAATATAAAACATGTCACTTCCTGTAGCCACCAGGGGGCGCTGTGATTTCAAGTCATAATTTCTGTGTAGATGTCATCAGGCCGGGACTCTTGTCTTTGACGCCACGCCACGGTCACACGGTGTGACGAAAAATAAATCCCTTAGTCCCTTTTTTTCTTAATCTTGTTTCGATGAAACTCATCTGAATTTGAAGTTGATCAGATGAAAGCCCTATGACAAGTACATCAAAGTAAAAATTTGGAATATGGCTAAAATTGCCACTAAATCCAAAATGGCAGGCTTCCTGTTTGGTCTAGCATATCTGTCCAAGAGACTTAAAGTTTGTTATGAAAAGACACATGCCCAAAACGATTTTTGTAAATGTTGGCCAATCATAGTGCCGGGGCTGCCCGTTTGGGGGCGCTAGTCATTACTTTTGCCACGCCCATTCCTTAAAACCATATGAATATCTTCAGGGGGGGGATTTTGCTAAACACATGTAGTTTGAGTGAGATAGAACCATTAACACTGAAGTTACAGCAATTTCGTGTTTCACGGCGAGTTGATGAACTTTGATGCCCCGCCATTAATATGGCGTTTGACGAAAAGTTAGTTATCTTATGCCTTCATTATCAATGTCTTGAGACCCATTTGATAAAGTTTGACATGGTTGAGGTCAATGGATGAGGAGAAATTCATCCAAGTGTAAGACAAGACGCGGACATACAGGACCATGTATGTCCGCGTTACAGATGCTCGTGTTTTGATGGCATTTAACCAAACTTTGACGCCACGGTCAGACGGTATGACGAAAAGTTGATCTTTCAATAACTTCTCAATAACTTCATCTCCATTACTATTTCCACCTCGTTTATTTAGCCTGTTATGGAGTTTTAGAGTGAATTAGACAGTTTAGACATGATTATAATCTCCACACATCAGTGTTGTTAACAGTTCTCAAATTAATTCTATAATTATGTTTTCACACTGAGGGAAGTGGAGAGACTTGATGTGGACTTTTATCAACAGCTCTGTGGGAGATTATCACTTTGAATATTACAGATGAGGTAGAAATACATTTTATCTATGTGTACAATGTTGTATTTCTTTCAGTACTTGTATCAAAAGCGACTTAAAATATGTACATTTAACCATGAGGGTACAAACCCAGACCCCAGTACATCAGTTCTATCTGAAATCACTGGTGCTTCATACACAACAGAAAACATTCTTTAACAGTGCGTTTATTCTCCTCATAGATGAAGAACTGATGTCCTCAGCAGCAACATGGTGGAGATCTGCAGCTTCATGCTGGTCAACACGCGGACGACTGCATCATCATCATAATTTACACAACAATTCATGTTTCCCTCCCTTAACTAAAGATGGCCTGCATCTGTTTAGTGTTGGAGTGTCATGGATAAGAGTTAATTTCCATCCTCATTATGGTAGCTTAAAAACACTTATTACAACAATGTGTATCTTTGCTTTCTGATTTGATACACTTAAGATAAGAACCCAGTGTTTTATATTTCTGCTTTGCCATAAGAGGCAGAACATGGTCACCACAGCTGTGTCCTTCAGGCTCGTCCGTCCCTAATAAAATGATAGGAAACATAAAAATATGGCATTATTGTACAGGAAGTGTTACCTATGAACAAAGTGTGTATTCTTATTTGTGTGGATATTCAACTATGTATTTAAATATGCTTTTGGATCAAAACGTGCACTACCATGACAATGAATGTACAGTATGGAGTTATTTCACATTAAAAGTATTGCATTATAATTGAATACGTATGTTTTATGTGCAATACTTTGATTTTAAGTAATGAAAACAGGTCTGTACCTGGAGTCAGTGTTTAGTCTGGTTTGATTCAAGTTGTGTCTCAGGTTGGACATTCTAGAGGAACATAAAACAAATACACAAATATGTAAAGTCATACATGTGCCAGGTTAACTGCTTAACAGACTTTTACATGGTCAAAATAAAATATTACTTCAAAGTTAATCAGATCATAATCATTTCATCTTAGGAAATAGGTTGTAAACATCAGCTTCAAATTCTCTATGACACTGTCTGTTCTAGTAAAGTTACAAGGCTATAATCTATTTATATTTAACAAAATAATTCAGTGAAGTCTGCCTGAGATTAACGATGTAAACGCTGAAGGTAGCAGACACGGTGAGTTTTCACTGTAACACGTGACAGGACATAAACACCATTACTCTGAATAGAGAGACTTAATGCTCCTCTGAACAGCTGCTCTTGCAATGCAGATGTGACTTCTTAACATTGTCAAGTCAAATGGGTTGCCGAGTGAAACAACATCATACCATTAGCTTGGTATCTTACGTGGTGGAGGTAATTCTCTGCTGGGTGGACGTGTTCATGTCGGTGTGTGGCGGTAATATCTGCCGTTCGCATAGAACGGGAGATTTTCCACCCGTTCGACGCTGTGTTTACCTTCCACTTCGAACACATCTAAATAAAATACTAAACGTGACTTACCACAGAGAGGGAGCGCAGACGTCTTTAACGTGTCCATCAGGAGAACAAGCAGAACCTTAAACCATGTTTCTCATACGATATGTGAGTGGAAGCCCCGCACAGTCTCATGAGGCGTGTGCTGCTCACTCCGCTGAAACCGCAGCACGCCACCAGCGGCAGTGTGCGCGCGTCGCTGTGACCATGGTCTTACACTGCCATCTAGTGACTAAATATTGCGGCACATCTATCAGTTATAGGTGTTTTCATTCTTCAAACTGGAAGCCACACCACGGTGAAAAGTTACATTTTTTTAGATCTTCATCTTGTTTTGAAGACACGCATATTGTGCAATAGTAGGAGTAGATTTGACGTTGGCTAATTATTAATAATCATGAAATACGATTATTAAAATAACAATTATTTATTAAAAATAATCAAAAATTATAAAGCTATTAATTAAGAATAGTAAAAAAATGTATTAGAAATGATACGGTTATCCATTAATAATAGTTAAAATAATTAATGAAAATAATAAAATTATCAATCAAGAATAATACAATCTGTAATCATTGCTTATTGTCGCGGGGCACCACCCTGGTTACAGGGACCAACGAGTCAAACTATAGTTATCAGTCTCAAGTGATAAAAGTTAAATTAATAATCTCAATATTTATTATTAATGATTATATAATAAACAATTAAGGGTTTTAAGTTCGAGCACAGGCTATAGTAATCCAGCTGTATTCACATAAATATGCACAAATATTCACAGAAATACAAATACTTTAATTACAAAAGTATTTATTAAAAAAGGGACATAAAGTTAATGTTATTTCAATTATTCTTCATTTAACAAACTCCAATATTTCAAAGATGGCAACAACAGCAGCAGCATTTATCACAATTAAGACCACGCATGTGATACGGGGTATCTATGTGTGTGTGTCTGCCTGTCTGTGTGTGTGTGTGTGTGTGTGTGTGTGCGTGTGTGTAAGAAAGAGAAAGGGGAGTGGCTATGGCGTAATGACGAGTTCACGTGGTGACGTCCTCTGGCCGAATTCAATGTGATGTTACATTCACGTACTTTCAAGATGGAGGTTACCTTAGTGAAGCCACGTTGCGAAAAGCAAAATGGCTGCCGGTCACTGACCTTAACAAAGGGGATCTTTAAGACAAAGAGATTTCTTATCTCGTGGTTTTGGCGCAGAATGGCGTCGAGATGTATAAATGCTCGTTAAATCTAGATTTCTCCATGTAACATGAAATATATCAGTGTAGGTCGGGACGTGTGTAAAAACAGGTTTAGGAGAAAAGAGAGAGAGAGGGAGAGATAGAGACAGATCAGGAAAGCTCTCAAAACATCGTCAGGGACAAACTTCCAGCGAAGCAGGCAGTCCAGTTACGTGAGATTTATCTTTTAACAGATGTAAATCTCTGCACAATATCTCTGACGGTAACACGTTAAAAGGAAACGCCGGTTTGTTACCGCGCGCTTCTCAAAAACACAGTAAACAAAGGAACCGGATGTGACGTCTCAGTCGTCGTGTGTAACACGGCTAAAAAACAGACCGTTGATACTAAACTATTCTCTCAAAGTCCATGTGGTGGTCACAGAAAAAAACACAATGTTCAGTGGGGGCTCCATGTGCATGTAAAGACTGTCCTTTTCCATTGTAACTGGTAACAACAGAGACGCAGAAGAGATTACCTCATTTAAGGGTATCCAGAAATGCTGCCGCAGACTCAGGGGTGTTGAAAAGGCGAATTTGCCCTTCATGAAGACACCGGAGGCGGGCTGGATAGGCAAATCCACGTATTTATTGTGACGAGCCAAAACTTTCCCCACCGTTTCAAACTCTCGCCGCCTTCGCAGGACC
Organism: Platichthys flesus; assembly: GCF_949316205.1. Lineage (NCBI taxonomy): Eukaryota > Metazoa > Chordata > Actinopteri > Pleuronectiformes > Pleuronectidae > Platichthys > Platichthys flesus. The sequence goes on along the minus strand of NC_084948.1, from coordinate 28,375,702 downwards.
TCCGCTGACAGGTCGTGGTAGTAGCGCGGCAGGGAGCCGCCATGGTGGATGTCGCGTTTCTTTAGCGCTGCTCTGAGCACAGCCTCTCTTTGGGAATAGCGCAGAAACCGGACCAGCACGCTTCTCTGGGGCTTGTCCGGGGCCGGAGCGGGAGCCATGGCCAGATGGGCGCGTTCAATCTCCAGCGGGGGGTAATCAGCAGACAGGCCGATTAAAGTCGTTAATGTTGTCTGGAAAAAGTCCGCAACAGGATGTTGCCCTCCGTCTTCTCTGGAAGGTTGATAATTTTCAGATTTTTGCAACTGCCACGGTTTTCTAGGTCGTCAATTTTCAGCAGCAGCTGCTTCACTGGTTTTTCCACGGCGGTTGTGCAGGTGTCACTGTGGCTGTCCTCCGTGGCGGAGACCCTCTCCTCGACCTCTTCCATGCGCTTTTCCAGGTCCGTCACTCGGTTAGACAGAGTCGACAAGGAGCTCTCCACCGAAGTGACAGATACTTTTATTTCGTTCAGTGCACAGTCAATGGTGTCTAGGCGAGTGCCGACCGATTAATCCATGTCGTTCACCCGAGAGGCCACAGACTTTATTTCGGCTAAGATCTGCTCCATAGTTGCTTGATCAGTTAGCGTTAGCTCTGAGACGTTAGCGTCACCTTGGTTGGCCTCACTCGGGACACGTGGGGCCGTTTGTTGAGTGGTTCTCATCTTAGCGGCGGCACCCGACAGTGAAAAAATAGAAAAATCTTGAGGTTTGGGCATCGTTGAGGTACAGTTCGACCGACCATGTTAAGTTTATATGGAAAAAGTTATTAATTTATCTGTAGCCTGGAGCGGGTTACTCAGAGAAAAGTCTCAAGTGTCCATTTGGATCCGGTTCACGGACATCTTCAGCACCTCGCTGGCTGAATGTGTTGTACCCGCCTGCCTCAAAACATCCACCATCATCCCCATTCCCAAGAAGCAGAGGATCACAGGCCTTAATGACTACAGACCAGTCGCCCTGACCTCCGTAGTGATGAAGACCTTTGAGCGCCTCGTGCTGACCCACCTCAAGACCAGAACCAACCACCTCCTCGACCCGCTGCAGTTTGCCTTCAGAGCCAACAGGTCCGTAGACGACGCAGTCAACATGGGACTCCACTTCATCCTCCAGCACCTCGGCCTGAGCCCACCTGCAGGTGGAGCACTAACTTCCTGACCGACAGGAAGCAGCGCGTGAGGCTGGGGAAGCTTGTCTCTGAGACCCGGACCATCAGCACTGGAGCCCCACAGGGTTGTGTGCTCTCTCCTCTCCTCTTCTCCCTCTACATGAACAACTGCACCTCCAGCCATCCCTCTGTCAAACTCCTGAAGTTTGCCGACGACACCACCCTTATTGGATTAATTTCCAATGGGGACGAGGCTGCCTACAGAGAGGAAGTTAACAGCCTGGCTACCTGGTGCAGCCAGAACCACCTGGAGCTGAACGCTTTAAAAACTGTAGAGATGGTAGCAGACTTCAGGAGGAGCTCAGCTCAACCCGCCCCCCTCACCATGTGCGACTCCCCAGTTAAACCAGTGGAGTCTTTCAGATTCCTGGGGACGATCATTGCACAGGACCTGAGATGGGCGGAGAACATCACCTCCATCATCAAGAAGGCCCAGCAGAGGATGTTCTTCCTGTGCCAGCTGAGGAAATTCAGCATGCCGCGGAAAGTGATGGTTGAGTTCTACACAGCCATCATGGAGTCCATCCTCACCTCATCCATCACCGTCTGGTTCGCTGCCTCCACTGCCAAGGACAAGGGCAGACTGCAGCGGATCATTCGGTCAGCTGAGAAGGTCATCGGCTGTGACCTGCCGGCTCTCATAGACCTGTTCCACTCCAGGACCAGTAAGAGAGCAAGCAAGATCATCGCTGATCCTTCCCATCCCGCTCACCACCTGTTCCAGAGACTCCCGTCCGGAAAAAGGTTCCGGGCCATCAGGACTAACGCCGGGTTCACACCGGAGACGGAAGCGAGGCGTAAGCGCAGCGCCAATCCTCTGGCTCCCATCCACTCCCATGAAATCGTTGTGCTGAACACACCGGACGCTGAAGCGTAGCGTTGTGCGGCGGCGGCCTCGCGCCGTGCAGCGATCGTTTCGGCGTCAAGTCTATTTTTTCCGCTTGACGCGAGCGTATCGCGGTAGGAAACACACTGAAAAATGATTTTAAACGATATTGACGACATATTTTATATGAGATAAATGATCAAATATGCATCCCATACTTTGTATTCACCTTCTGTTGTCCTGGAGTTTTAATTTTAACACTATTACCGACCACATTATTAAACGTCCCCCTCTGCCCATCCACTACAACCACACAAGCAGTCATAAAGATAAAAAGAGAGGGGGGGGGGGGCACTACGTACTCTCCACATAGGTTTGAGTGGTGAATTCGTACTTTTCCCTCGACACCCGACGGCCACCAACAACATTGTGTGTTCGATCTCCATTAGTCTGATTGCTGTGGTGGATTTCTTCTTCATCATCACCTCGTACGTGGTCATCTTCAGCTCTGTGATGCGTTCAGGGACATCAGGCGTTAAAGCTCTTCACACGTGTGTCACTCACATCGTGGTCATGGCCGTCAGCCTGACCATCGTCCTCACCGCCTTCCTGTCGTATCGCATCAGGAACGGTCTCCCTGCGTCAGTTCACATCTTCTTGAGCGTCATGTACATGTTGTTTCCGAACTGCTTCTACCCGATCATCTGCAGCGTCAGAACCTCGAAGATACGACGTCACATCGTCAACATGCTAACACTCCGTCGCTGCGTCGCAGATCTCAGCTAACGATTTTATATTTTATAAAAAACTAAAATTAACTTAATACAATACAGAGATGAGTTTTATCTAAGTGATAACAAAACAGTCTAACCCTTAACTTAAAATAGTTTTGTGCCAAAAACAACTACATGGTTCACAACAAAAAACCCACAACATGAAATTCTCCTGTTCTCGTGTTTTCAATTGATGGCAACATGATTCCTGAGAGGGGCGCTGCAGCTCAGTAAAAACAATGAACCGATTGTATGCATCTTATTGAAAACTTTTTATTCTGTATTGTTTTCATGTCACAATGTGTATAGAAACATTTTAATATAGCTATTTTCTACATAATCGTAGATCATTGTATAATAATAAAAATGAAATTAATGAAAGCAAATAACATTACTTTAATATATACTCATATATTCATATCACCTGGCCCTGAACGCAGCGGAGAGTGTCAATGGAATCAGAACCAAAGGTTGATGAGCCTCCTGCTGGCGGAGAAGCAGATGTGCAAGGATGCAGTGAACAGAGGAGGATGATACAGATGACATCATCTTCAGCAGAGAGATTTAAATCATTAACAAGAGAAAAATAAACAGGAAGTGAACTGATGTGTTGTCAGTGTTTATCTATTAAAGCGTCTGATTAGAGATTAGAGTCCCTGAACGCACCACAGACCCACCGCTCATAATTAATCCCACAATCCTCGGAGAGGGGAACTCGACGCCCATGTTTGGGCCTTGGGGCCAATTATCATGAGGAGCAATTATCACAAGGAGCCAATTATCACAAGGAGCCAATTATCACAAGGAGCCAATTATCACAAGGAGCCACAGCAACAGAAAAATATCATCAAACAACTGATTCAAATCAAACGGATCAGAAACTTGAACAAACATCAGAGAGAGAAAAACGATGTGAAACGACAGAAACATCTTTACAAACATTTATTTAACGTCTAGTATTGAGTTTTGAGTTTGGTTCAAAACTCAAAACCAGGGGGCTTAGTTTGGGAGCTGTGACGTTTAATAAAATGATGATTGAATAAATGACATCACAACATAATAACATAATAACATTATAACGTAAACATGGACGTCGCAGCAGAAACAAAAAGACAAACGAGGCGTCAGGAGGAAACAGGAATTTGATTCAACTTGAATTTCTCCTCTCGTGTCTAATTTGGTTTTCCGGACCAATCAGTGCGCTGCTGTGTTCAGGGTCATTTCTCCTTTGGGACGTTTGGACATCAGCTATAAGACGAGCGGAGGGCGAGCGGAGGGGTCGGTGAAGAGCCGCCGGCCGACGACAGCAGGTAAGACGTTTTCTCCTCTACATCAAATCTGAAAATAAAATATTGAATGATTCTATAGTAAATTATCTTCAGCTGGATTTCTGTTGTACAGTTATTTTTGATTTTTGTTTTAAAATCAACGAAAGATCCTTTCATTTACTCAAGCATCTGAAATTAGTTGAATATTTAATATTTTTAGTTTTTGCTATGATGATACAATAATAATCATGATAATAAAGTTTATTAAAAACAGTTACAAGCTGCTTTACGAGTTCAAACTCAAACACTCAAGACTTTTAAAAGAGGATCAATATTTAAAGTATGTAAAAGATGTTTGATGAATTCAGTCAAAACCTATTCATGATACTTTTTTATTAGTTGATCATTTTTCATTGGTAGTTCAGTTTCAATTTCTCTGTTGACCACAAGGTTCATGTTGTTAAAAAGGATTTTAAAGTTTCACTCTTTTCTTATCTGAATTTCATTTGACTTAGTATTTTCATGTGATGACGAATCAAATCCTTATTTCTGCCTTGTGACAAATGTTTGAAGTTTGTTTATAAACAGAATGTTTTTATATTCTAATATTGACTTGATTTGCATTTCTCTTTGAATGTGTTATGTTTTTGTCATTACCAAAAATACAAAATTTATTTTTCCTATTTTATAGATTTTAAAAAAATTTTCTCTGAACACAAATTATAATATTTTATATAAATGTAAACAAAATATTTTATATCCAGCACCATGAAACCAGAATACACACACACACGCACACACACACGACACAGTGAAATGATCTCATCTCACTTTTCTCTGTTTAGTGGGAAATAAAGCAGCTTTTTTGTTTCTGTTCATTTTGATTCACATGAGAAAACAGTTTGTATAAAGTGTTGTTTGCTGCTTCAGTCGAACGGTTCATGTGTTTATGTTGTTGCACAAACATAAAACATCGAAGTGATATGTCCTATTATATAAAAATGATCTGTGAGTTTCGATAGAAGGAGTGCAAACTGTCGAGTTTTGTTCTTCCTGCTCGTCAGTTTGCGTCAGTGTTGAATTCTCTCTGTCTTACCGGTCTCAGGTGAAGCCGCCGCCATGTTGGATTCATCACCGAGTTGGAACATCTCCCACAACACCTTCGTGCTCCAAGGTTTTCCGGAGCTGCAGCGACAGCGCCGCCTGCTGGCGCTGCCCTTCTTAGCCTCGTATGTGTCTGTGCTGCTGGGAAACTCGGTGCTGGTGCACGTGATCCGTCGCGTTGAGAGTCTGCACAGCCCCATGTACCTGCTCATCTGCACGCTCTGCCTGGTGGACATGCTGGTGGTGACCGCCATCGTCCCCAACACGCTGCTCGGCCTCCTGTTTGACTGGAACCACATCTCATTGGCCGGCTGCCTGACTCAGATGTTCTTCACTCACTTCCTGTCCTCGGTGGAGTCAACGCTGCTGCTGGCGATGGCGTTGGACCGGTACGTGGCCATTTGTCAGCCGCTGCGCTACGCTGACATCATCGACTCCTCCATGTTCGTGCGGCTGCTGCTCTTCACTCTGCTGCGCAGCGGCTCCATCATGGCGGCGCTGGTCGGTTTGGCAGGTTCACTGTGGTTCTGCGACTCCAACGTCATCAGGCACTGCTACTGCGACCACATGGCGCTGGTGAGTCTGGCGTGCGACAACACGCAGAAGAACAGCACGGCGGGCCTCGTGGTGATCGTCTGCTTTGTGGGCGTAGACATCTCGCTCATCATCCTCTCCTACACGAAGATCCTGAGCGTGGTCGTCCGAGCGGCGGCGGCCGGCGAGGACCGCTGGAAGGCGTTTCACACCTGCGGCACTCACCTGATGGTCATGATGTGTTTCTACCTGGTGGGCAGCGTCTCCTTCCTTTCTCACAACCTCCAAATCCACGTTCCCACGGAGGTCAACACCTTCATGGGACTCGTGTACATTCTGTTACCGGCCACCGTCAACCCCGTCATCTATGGCGTTCGCACCAGGGAGATACGAAAAGGCTTTCAGAGGATTTTTAACCTCGAAGAAAAGAAACTGACGAAAACTAAAGTTTCTCCTTCTGGACAAAGTGACGTCAAATGTTATCAATAAGTGTTTTTCGCTTCTTCACTCATTTAATGAAACATGTTCTTTATGATCATGTGACAGTTTGTTCTCTGACACGGTCACATGACGAAGAAACGCTCCCGTTGTGTCGTCTCAACCGATCAGGACCTCGAACACATGGAGTCTGTCCTGCAGGGGGCGCCAGAGTCACACTGCAGGTCCGTCCTCGAGCAGGAAGTGAAGACGATCGATTGAGACTCGTTCAAACATTCAACTGTGGACGTTCATGTTCCCGACGACGTCACAGAAAAATAAAATGATCTCGACTGAAACTAGATTTCGTTTGAAACTCTTTGAGAAAGATCCCCCATGAAACAAAAGGTTTTACCCACAAACCTATTTTTTATTAAAGATGTACTGGAGACACAGTTGTCCAGGTGGCCCTTTCAAAATAAAAGTCTATGAAAATTATTTAAAAAATAATGACACTATTTTGTGAGTTAGGATCTTTGTCACACACACACAAACATACACACAAAGGGACGTTTCACATGTTTTATTTTGAAGGTTCAAATATACTGTTTTGTAAAATAAATGTTCATTAATGTTTCAGTATTTATCATCAATAAAACATAATTTTCCACTTCTCAGTTCAATCAGACAGGTTGTCATGACAACGAGGGCCGAAAACAATGAGACGTTGTGAAAAATTTCACGAGTTGACAAAAACATTCACAGTTTCTCTTAAATAAAGTTCCAGCACGTCACGTCTTAAATTCAAAAGTCTTTCGAGACTTTTTTAAAATGAAAAACACCAGCAGCTTAACTTTGTCAAAATAAAATCCAGTTTAAACTGATTAAATCTACATTTTTAAAGAATAATTCAACAACATGAATCGGACACATTTCAGAATAAACACACAGGTTTTCATGAACATTCTGCTTCATTAGTGTAATTGTTCACGTAGTCCCGTGTATTACTTGTGTTACTGGAGTATTCCACTAGAGGGCGCATCACAGACCATCTGAAAATTAAAACCTGGGGACGTTCTGATGACGTTTTCAATCGAGGCGCCATGAGGGCGCCATGATGCGTTCACAGTCAACTCAGAGACACGAGACTCCACCTGGAACATGAATGATTCATTTCGTGAGACGTCAGAGACGCTGCTGCTCGGCGAGTCCAAGTGAACGCAGCGTCTGAAACTGACAATGTTTTGGAAAATAAATAAGAAAACATCAAAGCACAGACACACTTTTGTTCCTTTAACCCCTTACTGCCTGAATTACTTTCCAATTATATCAAAAAAATATTATTTGTGTTTTTGGCTGTCATACAGATGCTAAATTAAGTGGAGATTGTTAATTTCAACATAGCATATACAATAAATATAAAATTAAGGTATGAGGCAAATTAGTGATATTAGGCATAACGGGGCATAGCCTTAATTTAACACATTTTCCAGTCTCTGGTATGTAGATTATTATATTGATGCCGCTTTTGATTGAAATTGAATAACAACATAAGTTTCTGTACAATCATTGCTGTTCCATCATAACAGTATTTCAAATACAGCTTAATACCTCAAAATAACTTTGCTGCACAGTCCCAAGGGGCTAGTATGTATTTTCCACACTGACCACCAGATGGTGGCAGAGTGCTTCCATTACCTTCCTTGGTATGTGTAGTATTTGCACCATCAGGCACAATCGTCACCTCAGCGGCATTAAGACCAGAATTGGGTTTGAGGCAAATTTGCGACATTCGTCTACAAGGGGTTAACCATCGTCAATAAAGTTTGATTATTCATAACATCAATAACTGAAGTTTCATGCAAAGGAGGCCTCCGCTTCCTGTCGGCTGATCGGATACTTCAAAGTCCTCTCGGCAAGTCGGGACGTCTCAGATGTCTCTGCCTCTGGAAGCTGACGTTGTGGCTCGAAGTGGCGAATCGTCCCACGTCAACCAACGACCCTCTGGTACGACACATCGAAACTAATCTGAACACAACGTTACTCCTGTCTGATCCCTAGTGGAAACACGTAGAACAAAGTGAGGCATGCTACGAGCCGTCGTCACCACACTGCCGCGTCAACACATCAGCCCAGTAGTGGAGAGCTGCTCGTCTGGAAGCAGGACTGGTTTCTGTGGTATTCTAGCATTTGACACCCGGCAGGACGCAGAGAAGACGAACACGAACGAGAACACAACAACACGCCACCGCCAGATGTTGACAGGCTCCAGACGGTGACAGCTAAACGTGACCTCCGGCAGCGCCGCTGATGCTCCTCGTCTTTATCTGTCGTTGAGTTTGGGCGAGTCCACCGGCTCCTCGTCTTCGTCCTTATCGTTTTTTGGCCCAATCAGCCGCTGGCGGGCAAAGTCTTCGAAGATGATGTCATCATCACTGGGGGGTTGGGGGGTGGGGGGATTGAATGTAGATAGATTAAAATATAAGAAAGGAAACGAGTGAGAACAGGAATCACTGTGAATCTGAGGCTCCGCCCACACTGCTACTCGAAGGTAAAACTCATCACTGTTGCCATGGGTACGCTATCTGTCACTTAGCAACCAACCACTATCTAACGACTTTCATTTGTTTTGATTTGAGTTCATGTTTGTTTGTTTCATCCCTGAACGAAGAGACCGAAGGCCGGCGCCTGCTTCTGCGTTTTCTATCAATTTTTCTTTTTTTTAACTAGACGGCAAAGCTCCGCCTCCCGCAGCCCGCAAGGCTGTGATTGGTTTGCTTACTACATCCTCTCCGGAGTCGGATTTCCGGTTTCATGCCCCATAATAACCAGCAGAAACCACGGAAGATTTAGAAGAACGAATATGGACCAAACAGAAGAAGAGATCTGAAAGTATGACCACTTGTACAACCCGTCACCGACTGGAGGATCTGTCCGTCAGAAAGAGGCTCCGAGGAGCCGGAGAGGTGATAAATAAACAGTCGACGAGGAAGAAAGACGGCGTCTCTAAGGTCGTCTTTGACAAACACGTTACTCCCCCTAGTGTTCTGGAGGTGAATAGCTTTGCAACACGCCTTAAAGCCCAAATCATGCTACTGTGTCCAAGCTACATCGTATCCTACGTGTTGACGGCTAGGTACGCAGAGCGCCGCACACGAGCAGCTGTGAATCTACCACGTAGCCTCGAGTCCGAAGCATGAATCCGACTGAAGCGTTTCCACTGTGAACAATCAGAATAGATGAGGAGGAGTTGAAAGACATCATGATGTGTTGTAACGTATGCAAAGTGCAGAGCTGCGTTTCCTCTTCACAGCTCATTTCCTGCTGCTCAGGCATGAAGACACATGAAGACACATGAAGACACATGAAGACACATTAAGACACATGAAGACACATGAAGACACATGAAGACACATGAAGACACATTAAGACACATGAAGACACATTAAGACACATTAAGACACATGAAGACACGTGAAGACACGTGAAGACACATGAAGACACATGAAGACACATGAAGACACATGAAGACACATGAAGACACATTAAGACACATGAAGACACATGAAGACACATTAAGACACATGAAGACACATTAAGACACATGAAGACACATGAAGACACATTAAGACACATGAAGACACATTAAGACACATGAAGACACATGAAGACACATGAGGACACATTAAGACACATGAGGACACATTAAGACACATTAAGACACATTAAGACACATGAAGACACATGAAGACACATTAAGACACATGAGGACACATTAAGACACATGAAGACACATGAAGACACATTAAGACACATTAAGACACATGAAGACACATGAAGACACATTAAGACACATGAGGACACATTAAGACACATGAAGACACATGAAGACACATGAAGACACATGAAG
>NC_084948.1:28325664-28363164 GCF_949316205.1 Platichthys flesus | reverse complement strand
AGTTAAATGATGAGTTTCAGTCACTGACCCTCCGCGAGACACCACCAGCTTCACCTTGACTTTGTACGATACGATGATACCGAGGATCTCCTTGTTGGCTCCTTCGCTCAACCTGCTCAACACACGACATATTCAGCTCGACCAATCGCACTGCTCGCTTGTAACAGCTGTATCAGGACTTTAAACCCCTCCCACAGGCCAGGAGAACATGGCCGGGGAGCTGGACTCACAGTGTGCTGGACGCCAGGTTGGTGTCCTCGTGCTTCAGCTTCCCGTCCAGGGCGAGGCCTCTCTTCTCTCGGTTGTTGGCGAGGAACGGTGTGAGGGTGAAGACTTTACAGAAGGTGGAGCTGGGAGCAACCACGTCACTGTCGAGCAGGACAGAACATTACAGGAAACATAACTCGATTTTTGATCAGGATGTTTCCGTGTGTAGTCGTGTTTTATGTTGAGTCAGTTTCATGTGTTCGTTCCTCCGTGGCAGTGACACCTAGTGGCCAGAGGCATTAAGTCTTCCGTCTGCTCCATTGTTGTGAACGTGAGAACGCTCACGAGACGTTCTTTGGTTTCGGTGCAAATTCTCCACCAGACTCACAGAGGAACTGATTCGAATGAGGAGGGGATTCTAGTTTGTGTTTTTATAACTTGAGCATTAGATAATAAAACATTTCAATTCAACGATTTTAACCTCCCTAGGATTTATTCACTTCTTTTTCTTTTTAGTGTTTTGTTCCTGACCCCCCCCCCCCCCCCCAGAGTGTGAGAAACAGTTATTTTCAGGTGATGTTTGGATCAGATCGGTTAATTCATACAAACACTGCTTCCTGCTCCCCAGTGGACGAACTGAGATTTAACTGGTTTATGATCTTTCCTCTTGCACCATCAGCGTCTGCGAGGCTGGTTTCAATCACTGCAGGGTTTATGACCTATACTGCAGCCAGCCACTAGGTGGCGATCGAGACTCTGGAAACCTCCGAGTAGGTTGTGACCAGGTGGGGACTGGTGAACATCTGGTGAACATCTGGTGAACATCTGTGAAGAACCTTGAGCTTCTGTTGTGGAATGAGAAGGAGACTTACTCTGACTCCTCGGTTGCCACCGGACATTTGTACTGAGCTGTGTTGAAGAGGCAGATGTCTGCGTACTGTCGCACTGTGGAAACACACATCAGACATTAATACACACAACTACACAACTCACACATGTTATCAGGCAGGAGAGTACCTGAGATCTTCATCTTCTTCACCGTCTTGTTTGTGTTGTTGGTGACATGGACGTTGACACTGATGGGTTCTCCGTGGTAATAGATCTAAAACATAAACACGTAAATATTCTTCCTTCAATAACTATACTTTTTTTCATCTTTCTTTCTTATTTGTTTATATTCAATTTCTTTATAAAAACAGTTTTTGCATGTTGTCAGCTGCTTCTCTGTTTGCTAATGATGTGACTCTATGACAATAAATTGATTTAACTACTGATGGGACCTTATTCAAACAAAAATGGAGAGAATCAAGCTAACTGCTTACTGTCTTTATATTTATCTATATTTATTTATCTATATTATCAATACATCCTACAGTTATTGTCTAATAGTTGATCAATTGTTTCATGTTGAACAACAAAGAACAAAAAAGAAAAACAACATTTGAGTTTACTGTCGGATGAAAACCATTGAAAACATTCTCATTTAACTTTTGACATATTTGTTTGAATCAATAATCACTAATGAAGTTAAATGAATTGTCAGCTTGTTTGACTGGTTTATATATACATATATATTTTTTGAATATGCAGTCTACGGACGCTCACTTCTTTGTCCAGAGACGCCTCCAGGTGCAGAGGCTTGTCCGACATCAGGAACTGCCGGGTGGTTTCTGCTGTGGGCTGAGGACCAGGTTTCTCTGGAGCGTACTGGACCTTCCGGATCACCAGACGCACGGAGTTCCTACAACACAGCGCTCAGTTACCATGAATCCTCGTGACACAGAGCGATGGTGGCGTTTGGATGTTATGACCACGGAGCTGTTTAAATTCAGTGTGGATGTTTGGATTCTTGTGGTTTCCTGCTGGTGAGGTGATCCTCTCTCTCTCTGCAGGAAGCTGCTAATGCACAACTCATTTCCCTTTCATTCATAATTCATCCCTCTGCTCCGTCCAGGGCTGGACTGACTCACTTTTACCTTTTGTGGATCTTTTCTTCAACGTTTTCTGCACAGAAAGCTTTCACCTCGAAGTCGACTCCACAGGCCTGAGGTCAGAGAGAAATCCGTTTACCATTAGAGCTGATGATGATCATTTAAAAACCATCTGCGGGGGGGGGGGGGGTGTTATGATGAATGTTCACAAAGATGTGAGCGTCTCTACCTTCCCAGTGTCCTCGGGTCCAGGCTGCAGGGTGACGGAGCACGGCAGGTTCACAGGAATCTGGAAACACATCTTTGACTCTGAGCTGCGGATATCACTCATGACATCAACACTTTTTATTGCATTATCTGTTTATTTAGGGCCGTCTCTTCTCTTTCCTTTTTAAAATCAGGACATAATGTTCCTGTTTGCAGCAGAGGAACAGAGGCACTGAGCTCATCAACAGGCCGATTCACACAAAAAAGATTAACTGAATCGTATGCTTCAGTTCTAATGTAAATTCAATATTAATGAAATCCAGTTCACCGACTGGTAAACAAGTCCTTCCTCTGAGGAGCTGCTGACCCCTGACCTTCTCAGGCAAAAGAAGGCTAATGCTAATGCTAACCTTCTTCACATGTTCAACATTTAAGATGTGAGGTGTGTGAGCAGCACTTTAAGTTTAACGTTAAGTATTTCATCACATTACTCTGCTGCTGAGTAATTAGAAAGTAATTAAAAACTTTTTCAGTGAGTTTTCTGAACCGTGTGTTGATAAGATAAAATAAAATTCATAATAATGTTTTCAATCAACAATTCAGAATTTAGCGTCTTGTCAAACAGAAATTGAGTTTGAAGAAAAACAGGTTGTGTAATCAAAGTGTTGATTTGTAGTATTCATGTTTGGTGTCATCCCCGGCCTCTTGGCCAGAGGCTGTGGAAGAAGCTCGGCGGACTCGATACCTCGAAGGTGAACGGGTAGGCGTGTTCTCCCAGCTTCTTAATCAGGCGCTCCTGAAGTCGAGTCAGGCTCTTCTTCTCCTCAGGCAGTGGAGGAAACGACTGGATGTTAGCCACAAACAGGTCCTTACGAAATGTCAACCCGAGGACGTCCAGATCCTCACGCCCGTAACGGAACGCACACGTCAGAGTCACAAACACTGAGGAGGCAAAGACACAAAATCCTCTGAGGCTGCAGTCCATCAGAACCAGAACCGCCCGCCACAAAAAAGTGAGTAAATAAGAAGTATACAGTGAGTAAATATTTACTGGTTTTCTATTTTGTATTGCTTTTCCTATGTGTGTTGTATTTATTGCGTTTTATGTTTCTATGTTCATTGTATGCACCAATAACCAGAGAAAATTCCTTGTAGCTGTAAACCTACTTGGCAATAAAATACTTCTGATTCTGATTCTGATTCTGAAATGTTTAGATGGAGTGAGGATCTTTGTGCTAAGCTAGGCTAATAATTCGCTCAAATGATGCCCGAAGCAAACGATTACACACTCAGGTTATCTGACTATTCTTAGGCGAGAGTCTGTAATAACCAAACAGCCAGAAACAGGTCAGTTACCAAAGAATTCTACAACATACCGTTTCAACATCATGGTAAAGTTCTGGGTTTGGAATTCTCACCTTTCCTTTCCTTCAGGTACTCCGGGTCAATCAGGACGACTCCATCTGCAGGAGGAAAACAATCCCAAACTCAACAAACAGACGGAAGAGGATGAGGATCTGCTCGTGAGTACGAACCCTCGGAATGAAGATCTCACCCACGGGCTCCACCAGGTCCACGTGGTCCACAAAGTCTCTCTTCCCCAGATAGACGGTGAGCTGAGGGAGGAACACAGTGTCAGCTTGTCCAATCAGCTGCTAGAACTGTGAGCAGCCAATCAGAGTACAGAACCCTGCATTAACATGGAGAACATCAGGACTCACCTTTCCATTGGGACTCGCTTTCTTAAACACCCTGAAATCAAACAGAGACAGAAACCGCTCAGTGAAGCTTTATATTGTTGACCTTTGACCTTTAGTCTTGTGGACTCGTTCACGTGTCTGAATTCACACGTACAACACAAGAGCTTAACTGACATCGAGGGGTGAGGTTATAAATAACATATTGTTTACAGCAGAGATTCTCATCGGGTGGGCCTGGGGCAAAAGAAATGTGAGGAAAAGAATCCTGTGCTTTTATTTTGAAGGTTTTTTTATGCAGCGTGCTGTCTACTCAAACTCATGAACAGTATTTGTTGCGGAGTGTGAATAGGATCAGTTTAGTTGTAATAGATTCAGTGACTGAGTGTTCTCAGCTAAAGAGTCTTTTTGAAACTACTTCTCACGTGGGACCTTTTTATTTCCTGTTTGTGTTTGACTGCACCGTGAGTCTGGATTGTCATGTCAGTTGTGTTACCCTGTCTTTAATTAAAATGAAGCTAATTGAGTGTAAAAGGGAAACTTTCCCTCTCTAGCATCGCCACCTGCTGGTCGCTTTGCTTTGTCATGTATTTGTGTTTGTGTGTTGTCATATTGTGATGTTCTGTTTTATCTCAGGTTCAAACTGCTCCGTCCTTTCATTCAATATATTTGAGAAGTTGAAATTTCTCCTCGATTGGGTCACGCCTTGTCATTAAGGGGTGATGGTGGGTCCCGAAGCCAGACCAGTTGAGGACCACTGGTTTCCAGCTCGTCCACACCGGCGTTGGCCCTCATCACCAGAAGATCTGGAATCTCCTCGTGTTTCCAAGTGGACGTCTTCGTCTTCTACGTGTCCGACTCCTCTTCTTTATCCTGAGTTCTTTGTGTTTTTCAGGTTTCACGTGTTAGAAACCTCCTCAACACGTCCACTCGCTCACTGGGAAGCTTCCACACATTGTCCTGCTGGTTCCTCACATGGACTCTGACATGTTACACACATTCTACCAGGAGGCTGCAGGAGAAGATCCAGAACATGTCCAGAGACACTGACTCAGTCTTTAGTTCTCACATGGAGAACCTGCAGAACATGTGAGGAACATGTCAGGACACGAGGTTCAGTCGAATGCTGCCTGACGTTATTTTACAACCCCCCCGCTGTGTAATGAATTAGCTGCTGTGGCTCCATTAGCTTTCAGCTTCCTCCTGAACAGAGCTTCATCAATCAGCAGCATCATCCTCTGTTTTACTGGAAGCCGTTGGGACTCCTCAGAGCGATCACATGCTCAACATCATCTCTGCAGCTAGTGAGATTACATTTGAAGGATCACAGATCAAATATAAAACAAGGAATAAGCCAGAGTTAATGTTCGTCTTGTCACTTTGTGACATTAATCATTTTTAAACTGAAGATATGAAAGGGGAATTCCTCAAGACACAAATGTATAAAGGTTCATGTAAATTTTTTGTGCAAATACTTTCCATCGTCAGGTTGTAACGAGTTGACAAATGTGATCCCTGAAGGAGGTCATGTGACAGGAGACGAATCAGAGAAAAGTAGGTCATGACTGAAAAGAACCAATCAGCAAGTACAGAGCGTCTACGTCATCGTTTCCAAACATCTCAGTTTCTGTTCATCCAATCCGAAACTCCGCCTCTGAGTTTTCAAACTACAACCGGGCCGCAGCGTTCAGGTCTCTGGTTGAGTTGTCTCTGAAGCTCTGAGTGTTGATTAAGATGAAGTGATGGAAGCTTCAGTAGCAGGGGAGTCTTCAGTCCACAGCGAGCGGACACAACCATCTTGTATGGATCCTCAGTCGGAGTTCCCTCTGTGTCCGGGCTGCACCAACACATCTGGAGTCCACAAACAGCTGGAGACACGCTCACAGTCTGATCTGCAGTCAGGTGATGGTTCTGTCATTTCTCACCGACCTGAAGCCCGGACTGGAGAGGAAGCATCGGTTCCACTTCCTGAATGAAGCTAAAACGCTGCCCTCTTGTGGTCGTCGACAGTCAGACTCTGTGCAGGCGGGATTGTGGGTGGAGCCAGGGAATCAAGGTCCCGCCCCCTCATACTCTCCTCTCTGCACGACTTGTTGCTTTTTGTGTGTGTCTGTGTGAGAGTGTGTGTGTGTGTGTGTGTGTGAGTGTGTGTGTGTATGTGTGTGTCTTTATGTGACTGTGTATTTTTGTGTATGTGTGTGTTTGTGTGTGTGTGTGTGAGTATGTGTGTGTGTATGTGTGTGTCTGTGTGAGTGTGTGTGTGTGTGTGTGTGTGTGTGTGTGTGTGTGTGTGTGTGTCTGTATGTGTGTGTATGTGTGTGAGTGTGTGTGTGTGTGTGTGTGTGTGTCTGTATGTGTGTGTATGTGTGTGAGTGTGTGTGTCTGCGTGCATGTGTGTGCGTGTCTGTGAGTGTGTGTCTGTGTGAGCGTGTGTGTCTGTCTGTGTGTCTGTGCATGTTTGTGTGTTTCCTGTGCTGATGGACTGTGTGAGCTGCTCTGTTTGTTGCTCTGATCACACTCAGCTCATTAATATTCTACTGACACAACACGCTCATCATTCAGCCACAGACACACACACTTACACTGATGAACACAAACACATTAATAGTCACACACTCTGATACACACTCACACTCTTGAAACAGAACGGACTCATTAGCTGAACAGCTGATCATGTCAACATGAAGAGTTTGTGGATTTGTTTACATTCTCTGATTGTTTTGTTTTAGATGCATTCTGATTGGTTGGTTTGTGTTTGTGTGTTTGTGGTAAGTTGAGACACATCGATGTCCAGAGGGTGGACATGTGATCAGTGGACAGACTGGTCTCAGAACTGGTGTCTGGTCCATGTTCAGGAAAAGAATAACTTCCATTCATTTTTACACTGAAGAGGAGAAATGATGACAGATGAGTTATAGATTTCATGCATCTGTCCTTTCAAAATAAAATGACGGCTGTAAAATGAAAAATCCTTCTGCTGCTCAGAGACGTCACAGTGAGGTTCTGACAGAACGTTACATAATGCTACCACAACACAACACAACACACTCACACACCTCCCCTCTGTTTTTAAAGGTTCTGAGGAACCAGCAGCAGATATGAAGGCATCATAACACACACACACTGACACACACACACAGACACACACGCAGACACTTACCTGGTTCCTTTATCTCCCATCCTGACGACGCCAACGAGTCGACAGCAGCAGGACGGAGAGATGATGGAGGAGGAGGATGGAGGGATGCCGTCACCGTGGAAACTGAGGGTAGGATGTCTCTCTCTCTCTCTCTCTGTGTGTGTGTCGCTCTCTCTCTCTCTCTGTGAGTGTCTCTTTCTCTCTCTCTCTCTCTCAGGAAGTCGTCGTAATGCCGTCAGATCCTCAACTGCCTCCTCTTTAACTCTCTCTCCCTGCCTATGTCTGTGTCTCTCTCTCTCTTTCTCTCTCTGTCTCTTCTCTCTATCTATCGCTGTTTCTCTCTCTATCACTCTATATGTCTGTCTCTCTCTCTCCTTCACTCTCTCTCACTCTCTCTCTGTCTCTCACTCGGTCTCATTATTAGTTAATGTGTTAAAACACCCAGAGGACACTTAGTATTTCGGTCTGTGACATTAGTATGAGGCTCCCATCTGGACTCTGACCTCCATCATCCCTCTGTCCATCATCCTTCTGTCCATCATCCCTCTGTCCATCATCCCTGTTTACTGAGGTTATCTTCATTATATTTGGAACCTGACGATGAGACGTCAACAGTTTGTCATGAAAAGCACCTGAGACCAGGAGGAGCACGGAGACGAGAGGACGGACGTTAGAAGACAGTTTATTAGGAGCAAAGACACGATACAGAACATTATTAGAAGAATGAGTCTCTGAACTGACGTCTTCACTCTGTCCCTCATTACATCCCCGAAGGTCACGACAAATAAATAGAACAGAACAAAATAATCAAATAAGGATGTTTCAATTCATCTTTACAAAATAAAATGATCAGAAACAAGTTAAAAAAAACAATTAATCATATTTTACATTGGTCAGTAATAAGTCCCCTGGTACCAAGGCCCCGCCCACACAAACACACCTAAAATCACATGACCGTTCACCTACACTGGTCATGTGATGTAAACAGGAAGTAGATCCTCTGCAGCTGGTAGCAGTGATTGGTTCATATTGTTCACCGCTGGCAGTCGAGTCATGTGACTGATGAGAACCAATCAGGAAGAGAACGTGTGAGTCATCGTTTACTAAAGTCTCAGTTTCTGTTCAGACTCAAACACAAACACAGATTTTCAAACTGACACGAGACCAGTTTACACAAGTCTCCACCAGGAGAAACCATAGCAGCAGCGATGAGCTGTGATTCGTTCAGACGAGGTTTGGAAACTTGGATCAGCTGATGGAGATATGTGGAGCTCCTCCCTCCTGAGCTCAGACACCATCACAGCCTCGTGGAACTTCCCTCTTCAAAGCCCAGAGACCAGAACCCTGGATCCGAAGCCTTTTCAAAGTAAATCCATCTGCATGAGGATCCGGCCAACAGCAGCTGAGAGGAAACGATGGCTTCACCTCCACATTGATAAAAACAGATTCACTGATCTGAGAATTATTTAGCCGGTATCGATGTTTATGTTTCATATTTGTCCGATTCCAGCTGAATAACTCACTCATATTTTAATAATCTCTTCAATAAACAGGGCTTGAGCTGGAGGAACAAATATGGATGAGTGGATGAAGCAGGTGATGAAATAAATAATGTGAAGTTGAAGTTCAGGAGCAAACTGATAAACTTCTCTTTCTTCCCTTTTACATTTGTTACTTTTCTTCATTAACCTTTTGTCAAATCAACTTCATTTTTCAAAAACCTAAATGTTGCTGGAACAGCCAGGAGCTCGTTCAGGTGCCACGTGTCCTGAGCGGTGGTGCCGTGACCATGTGACCTCCTCCCAGATTGGCCGATTCAGATGTCGCTCCAGAGGACGGCCCGCCTGCTCTTGTCCACGCTGACGACGTATTCCCCCGACGGAGACCAGGACACGGCGCTGATGGACGAGCTAGCGAGAGGAGGAGGGTTTTAAAGAAACAGTACAACAAGTGTCCCAGGAAACGTCCTGGAGCCCCTCTTCTTTCTTTTTAATCTTTTTCACAGGAGCAGGTTTATTTTGTTAATCAGGATTTATCATTGTACCTTTTCAAAGTACAATTTAACACTCAGTTTGTAAAACTAATATTTAGTCCCACGTGGAGTCCCTCAGGGATCGCCTG
Organism: Platichthys flesus; assembly: GCF_949316205.1. Classification (NCBI taxonomy): domain Eukaryota; kingdom Metazoa; phylum Chordata; class Actinopteri; order Pleuronectiformes; family Pleuronectidae; genus Platichthys; species Platichthys flesus. The sequence continues at coordinate 28,353,862 of NC_084948.1, read as the reverse complement.
GAGCCTCAGAGTTCTACAGGAGATTCATCTGAAAGTTGGTTTTAAATCGCTTAATTTGTCGAACCTGTGTTTGTCCGGGAGGCGTGTCTCCAGGCCGCCGGTGGAGAGGTTCCAGATGTAAACTGAGCCGTCAGCTGATCCAGCCGCCAGGAAACATCCGTCTGGACTGAAGAGAGAGAACGTGACACGGTTCTGAGGCTTTCCACAAACAGTTCGATTTGTTTCTGATCAATCATCTGGTTTTACATCATAACGGTGATGGCTGGTGACGTGGAGCAGAACTCACCTGATGACGGCCTTCGTGCTGTCGCTGCCACACTTGAAGCCTTCAGCTCTGAAGGACACAGAAACACGGTCAGAACATCAGGTAAGGGTCATCTTCAAACTACGTGCCGCGGCGTCAGGTCTTCACCTGAAACTCGAGCGCTCGTGGCTCCACCTCCTCAGGTCCACCAGCTGGAGGCAGTCGTCACGGCAGCAGCTGAGCAGCTGACGATGGTCGGAGCTGAGGTCCAATGAGGTGACTCGACCCTGAGCAGGAATTTCCTGAACGCAGCTCACCGCCCTGAACGACAACATTCATCTCACACGACTGATCTCAGTGAATCAAGATGTTTCCTGTTGGAAGCTCAACGTCTCTGATTTCAGTTTAACACCGTTAATACCTGGTTAATGCATCTGATAGGATCTTTTCCTGATGACACTTTACCTGACCTTCTGGACAGGGGAAGACGGCTCCACCCCCTCAACCACAGCTAAATACAACATGAAAAATCCTCCCAATTCGCCAATCGCACCTCCTGGTTGGATGTAAACTGACTAATTAGAGAACATATAGATGATGATGTCACTATGATGTCACTACCAATTACAGCCCAGGGAAAGTTCTTATCCAATCAGCAGCAGGGAGGGTAGGTGATGGTGTGTGATTGGTGGACAGAGCTGTCAGTCGAGGGTTGTGTCAGAATGTGCAGGGAGGAGGGGGTTCTGTGACTGAGCAGTTGCTAGGTAACAGAGGAAGATGGAAGTCGATGAGGTAGACCAGTCTCTACTGGGATTCTACTGTGTCTCCACTGTGTCTCTACTGGGATTATACTGTGTCTCCACTGTGTCTCCACTGTGTCTCTACTGGGATTCTACTGTGTCTCCACTGTGTCTCCACTGTGTCTCTACTGTGTCTCCACTGTGTCTCTACTGGGATTCTACTGTGTCTCCACTGTGTCCCCACTGTGTCTCCACTGTGTCTCTACTGGAATTCTACTGTGTCTCCATTGTGTCCCCACTGTGTCTCCACTGTGTCTCTACTGGAATTCTACTGTGTCTCCACTGTGTCTCTACTGGGATTCTACTGTGTCTCCATTGTGTCTCTACTGGGATTCTACTGTGTCTCCACTGTGTCTCCACTGTGTCTCCACTGTGTCTCCACTGTGTCTCTACTGGGATTCTACTTTGTCTCCACTGTGTCTCTACTGGGATTCTACTGTGTCTCCACTGTGTCTCTACTGGGATTCTACTGTGTCTCCACTGTGTCCTCACTGTGTCTCTACTCTGTCTCTACTGGGAATATACTGTGTCTCCACTGTGTCCCCACTGTGTCTCCACTGTGCCTCTACTCGGATTCTACTGTGTCTCCACTGTGTCTCCACTGTGTCTCTACTGTGTCTCCACTGTGTCTCTACTGGGATTCTACTGTGTCCCCACTGTGTCTCCACTGTGTCTCCACTGTGTCTCTACTGGGATTCTACTGTGTCTCCACTGTGTCTCTACTGGGATTCTACTGTGTCTCCACTGTGTCTCTACTGGGATTCTACTGTGTCTCCACTGTGTCTCTACTGTGTCTCCACTGTGTCTCTACTGTGTCTCCACTGTGTCTCTACTGTGTCTCCACTGTGTCTCTACTGGGATTCTACTGTGTCTCCACTGTGTCTCTACTGGGATTCTACTGAGTCTCCACTGTGTCTCCACTGTGTCTCCACTGTGTCTCTACTGGGATTCTACTGAGTCTCCACTGTGTCTCCACTGTGTCTCTACTGTGTCTCCACTGTGTCTCTACTGTGTCTCCACTGTGTCTCTACTGGGATTCTACTGTGTCTCCACTGTGTCTCTACTGGGATTCTACTGAGTCTCCACTGTGTCTCCACTGTGTCTCCACTGTGTCTCTACTGGGATTCTACTGAGTCTCCACTGTGTCTCTACTGGGATTCTACTGGGATTCTACTGTGTCTCCACTGTGTCTCTACTGGGATTCTACTGTGTCTCCACTGTGTCTCTACTGGGATTATACTGTGTCTCCACTGTGTCTCCACTGTGTCTCTACTGGGATTCTACTGAGTCTCCACTGTGTCTCCACTGTGTCTCTACTGGGATTCTACTGTGTCTCCACTGTGTCTCCACTGTGTCTCTACTGGGATTCTACTGGGATTCTACTGGGATTCTACTGTGTCTCCACTGTGTCTCCATTGTGTCTCTACTGGGATTCTACTGGGATTCTACTGTGTCTCCACTGTGTCTCCACTGTGTCTCTACTGGGATTCTACTGTGTCTCCACTGTGTCTCCATTGTGTCTCTACTGGGATTCTACTGTGTCTCCACTGTGTCTCTACTGGGATTCTACTGTTTCTCCACTGTGTCTCAACTGGGATTCTACTGTATCTCCACTGTGTCTCCACTGTGTCTCTACTGGGATTCTACTGGGATTCTACTGTGTCTCCACTGTGTCTCCATTGTGTCTCTACTGGGATTCTACTGTGTCTCCACTGTGTCTCCACTGTGTCTCTACTGGGATTCTACTGTGTCTCCACTGTGTCTCCACTGTGTCTCTACTGGGATTCTACTGGGATTCTACTGTGTCTCCACTGTGTCTCCATTGTGTCTCTACTGGGATTCTACTGTGTCTCCACTGTGTCTCTACTGGGATTCTACTGTATCTCCACTGTGTCTCCACTGTATCTCTACTGGGATCTACTGTGTCTCCACTGTGTCCCCACTTTGTCTCCACTGTGTCTCTACTGGGATTCTACTGTGTCTTCACTATGTCTCTACTGGGATACTACTGTGTCTCCACTGTGTCTCCACTGTGTCTCTACTGGGATTCTACTGTGTCTCCACTGTGTCTCCACTGTGTCTCTACTGGGATTCTACTGTGTCTCCACTGTGTCTCTAATGGGATTCTACTGTGTCTCCACTGTGTCTCCACTGTGTTTCTACTGGGATTCTACTGTGTCTCCACTGTGTCCCCACTGTGTCTCCACTGTGTCTCTACTGGGATTCTATGTGTCTCCACTGTGTCTCTACTGTGTCTCTACTGTGTCTCCACTGTGTCTCCACTGTGTCTCTACTGTGTCTCTACTGTCTCTCCACTGTGTCTCCACTGTGTCTCCACTGTGTCTCTACTGTGTCTCTACTGTCTCTCCACTGTCTCTCCACTGTGTCTCCACTGTGTCTCTACTGGGATTCTACTGTGTCTCCACGGTGTCCCCACTGTGTCTCCACTGTGTCTCTACTGGGATTCTACTATGTCTCCACTGTGTCCCCACTGTGTCTCCACTGTGTCTCTACTGGAATTCTACTGTGTCTCTACTGGGATTCTACTGTGTCTCCACTGTGTCTCTACTGTGTCTCTAGTGTGTCTCTACTGTCTCTCCACTGTGTCTCCACTGTGTCTCTACTGGGATTATACTGTGTCTCCACTGTGTCCCCACTGTCTCTCCACTGTGTCTCTACTGGGATTCTACTGTGTCTCCACTGTGTCTCCACTGTGTCTCTACTGTGTCTCCACTGTGTCTCCACTGTGTCTCTACTGGGATTCTACTGTGTCTCCACTGTGTCCCCACTGTGTCTCCACTGTGTCTCTACTGGAATTCTACTGTGTCTCCATTGTGTCCCCACTGTGTCTCCACTGTGTCTCTACTGGAATTCTACTGTGTCTCCACTGTGTCTCTACTGGGATTCTACTGTGTCTCCACTGTGTCTCTACTGGGATTCTACTGTGTCTCCACTGTGTCTCCACTGTGTCTCCACTGTGTCTCCACTGTGTCTCTACTGGGATTCTACTGTGTCTCCACTGTGTCTCTACTGGGATTCTACTGGGATTCTACTGTGTCTCCACTGTGTCTCTACTGGGATTCTACTGTGTCCTCACTGTGTCTCTACTCTGTCTCTACTGGGAATATACTGTGTCTCCACTGTGTCCCCACTGTGTCTCCACTGTGCCTCTACTCGGATTCTACTGTGTCTCCACTGTGTCTCCACTGTGTCTCTACTGTGTCTCCACTGTGTCTCTACTGGGATTCTACTGTGTCCCCACTGTGTCTCCACTGTGTCTCTACTGGGATTCTACTGTGTCCCAACTGTGTCCCCACTGTGTCTCCACTGTGTCTCTACTGGGATTCTACTGTGTCTCCACTGTGTCTCTACTGTGTCTCCACTGTGTCTCTACTGGGATTATACTGTGTCTCCACTGTGTCTCTACTGGGATTCTACTGTGTCTCCACTGTGTCTCCACTGTGTCTCCACTGTGTCCCCACTGTGTCCCCACTGTGTTTCTACTGTGTCACTACTCTGTCCCCACTGTGTCTCCACTGTGTCTCCACTGTGTCCCCACTATGTCGCTACTGTGTCTCCACTGTGTCCCCACTGTGTCTCTACTGTGTCCCCACTGTGTCCCCACTGTGTCCCCACTGTGTCTCTACTGTGTCTCCACTGTGTCCCCACTGTGTCTCCACTGTGTCCCCACTGTGTCTCTACTGTGTCCCCACTGTGTCTCCACTGTGTCTCTACTGGGATTATACTGTGTCCCCACTGTGTCTCCACTGTGTGTCTACTGGGATTATACTGTGTCCCCACTGTGTCTCCACTGTGTCTCTACTGGGATTCTACTGTGTCTCCACTGTGTCTCTACTGTGTGCCCACTGTGTCTCCACTGTGTCTCAACTGTGTCTCTACTGTGTCCCCACTGTGTTTCTACTGTGTCCCCACTGTGTCCCCACTGTGTCTCTACTGTGTCCCCACTGTGTCTCCACTGTGTCCCCACTGTGTCCCCACTATGTCTCTACTGTGTCTCCACTGTGTCTCTACTGTGTCTCCACTGTGTCTCTACTGTGTCTCCACTGTGTCTCTACTGTGTCCCCACTGTGTCCCCACTGTGTCTCTACTGTGTCTCCACTGTGTCCCCACTGTGTCCCCACTGTGTCTCTACTGTGTCCCCACTGTGTTTCTACTGTGTCTCCACTGTGTCCCCACTGTGTCTCCACTGTGTCCCCACTGTGTCCCCACTGTGTCTCCACTGTGTCTCTACTGGGATTCTACTGTGTCTCCACTGTGTCCCTACTGTGTCTCTACTGTGTCTCCACTGTGTCTCTACTGTGTCTCCACTGTGTCTCTACTGTGTCCCCACTGTGTCCCCACTGTGTCTCTACTGTGTCTCCACTGTGTCTCTACTGTGTCTCCACTGTGTCTCTACTGTGTCTCTACTGTGTCCCCACTGTGTCTCTACTGTGTGTCCACTGTGTCTCCACTGTGTCCCCACTGTGTCTCTACTGTGTCTCCACTGTGTCCCTACTGTGTCTCCACTGTGTCTCTACTGTGTCTCTACTGTGTCCCCACTGTGTCTCTACTGTGTCTCCACTGTGTCTCCACTGTGTCCCCACTGTGTCTCCACTGTGTCTCTACTGGGATTATACTGTGTCCCCACTGTGTCTCCACTGTGTCTCTACTGGGATTCTACTGTGTCTCCACTGTGTCTCTACTGGGTTTCTACTGTGTCTCCACTCTGTGCCCACTGTGTCTCCACTGTGTCTCTACTGTGTCTCTACTGTGTCCCCACTGTTTTTCTACTGTGTCCCCACTGTGTCCCCACTGTGTCCCCACTGTGTCTCTACTGTGTCCCCGCTGTGTTTCTACTGTGTCTCTACTGTGTCCCCACTGTGTCTCTACTGTGTCTCCACTGTGTCCCCACTGTGTCCCCACTATGTCCCCGCTGTCTCCCCACTATGTCTCTACTGTGTCTCCACTGTGTCCCCACTGTGTCTCTACTGTGTCTCCACTTTGTCCCCGCTGTGTCTCTACTGGGATTCTACTGTGTCTCCACTGTGTCTCCACTGTGTCTCTACTGGGATTCTACTGTGTCTCCACTGTGTCTCTACTGGGATTCTACTGTGTCCCAACTGTGTCCCCACTGTGTCTCCACTGTGTCTCTCCTGGGATTCTACTGTATCTCCACTGTGTCTCTACTGTGTCTCCACTGTGTCTCTACTGTGTCTCCACTGTGTCTCTACTGGGATTCTACTGTGTCCCCACTGTGTCTCTACTGTGTCTCCACTTTGTCCCCGCTGTGTCTCTACTGGGATTCTACTGTGTCTCCACTGTGTCTCCACTGTGTCTCTACTGGGATTCTACTGTGTCTCCACTGTGTCTCTACTGGGATTCTACTGTGTCCCAACTGTGTCCCCACTGTGTCTCTACTGTGTCCCCACTATGTCCCCGCTGTCTCCCCACTATGTCTCTACTGTGTCTCCACTGTGTCCCCACTGTGTCTCTACTGGTTCTCCACTTTGTCCCCGCTGTGTCTCTACTGGGATTCTACTGTATCTCCACTGTTTCTCTACTGTGTCTCCACTGTGTCTCTACTGTGTCTCCACTGTGTCTCTACTGGGATTCTACTGTGTCTCCACTGTGTCTCTACTGGGATTCTACTGTGTCTCCACTGTGTCTCTACTGGGATTCTACTGTGTCTCCACTGTGTCTCCACTGTGTCCCCACTATGTCTCTACTGTGTCTCCACTGTGTCCCCACTGTGTCTCTACTGTGTCCCCACTGTGTCCCCACTGTGTCCCCACTGTGTCTCCACTGTGTCTCCACTGTGTCTCTACTGTGTCCCCACTGTGTCTCTACTGTGTCCCCACTGTGTCTCCACTGTGTCTCTACTGGGATTATACTGTGTCCCCACTGTGTCTCCACTGTGTCTCTACTGGGATTCTACTGTGTCTCCACTGTGTCTCTACTGGGTTTCTACTGTGTCTCCACTGTGTCTCCACTGTGTCTCCACTGTGTCCCCACTGTGTCCCCACTATGTCTCTACTGTGTCTCCACTGTGTCCCCACTGTGTCCCCACTGTGTCTCTACTGTGTCCCCACTGTGTTTCTACTGTGTCTCCACTGTGTCCCCACTGTGTCTCCACTGTGTCTCTACTGGGATTCTACTGTGTCTCCACTGTGTCTCCACTGTGTCTCTACTGTGTCTCTTCTGTGTCTCCTATCAGATGGTGAAGACGTTACCTTGTGTCCCAGACCCTGATCTTGTGGTCGTAATGTCCACTGATGATAAAGTTCTCAGAACAAACCAGGTCGCTGCAGTACGACGCCACGTCCACCACCTGCACACCTGCACACACATGTCCACCGTGTCAACAGGCATCAGGTCTCGATCATTGACTCATCAGGTATCGATCAGTGAGACTCACAGGCGGCTCGGTGCAGGTCCCACAGTCTGATGGTTCTGTCTGCACTTCCTGTCACCACCTGATGAAGTAAAGGACTGAACCTCGCTGCCGTTACCTTCCTGCTGTGACCTGTCAGAGTCAACTGAGACACACAGGTGAGACACAGAGAGGGACAGACAGGTGTGAAAGACAGAGAGAGACATTGACTAGATGTTTCAGTTACAAGAGGTTGACGATGTGCTCACGGTTACCTTGGGGACAGAGTCATCCAGCCGCCACAACAAGGCGGACTTATCGTATGAGGCCGCGAGGATCCTACAACCCTGAGACAGACAAAAACATCAGTCCTCAGGTGAGTCCTCAGGTGAGTCAGTCCTCAGGTGAGTGAGTCCTCAGGTGAGTCCTCAGGTGAGTCAGTCCTCAGGTGAGTCCTCTGGGGCCGGTATTTCAAAATGATCCGACAGGATTAATCCACCTGGATTGGATTAAATCCTGATCAGATCCTAAAAACGTGTATTTCAAAGCAAATCTGATCCTGAAGATTCAGATTCAGATTTGGCAATCCAATCCCAATCCTGCCTTTGATCCAGATTAAAAGCTGCCGTTGAGTATTACAAAACTTAAGTGGGAAATCTGGATCAGTTTGATCCTAAAAATCAGGATCACCCTGATCCCACCTCAGAGGTGGATTTGAGGGAGATTACATGTTAAGATTTGAACAGTTGAAGTGTAACTGCTCCCAAAGTTCTTTGTTTAATACAACTAAGCTTCACTGCTGTTTGATCAATGTTTATTTCCTTTTCACGTTCCTTTTTTTTTTCTGCAAACATGCACGCTGTTCACTGCAATGCTTTAACGAATCGGCGTCAGAAGTGCAACACCGAATAAACATTACACTACTGCGTGTAAGTGACATTACAAACTCCAATTAACAAGGAATTATGATTCTTTCAACTTTGTGCAGATTTACATAATTGGTTAACTCAATATAATGATTGCCTTTCATCTAGTCTGAGGACGCATCAACACTGGCTAAGATTATACTTTAATTCAGAGACAATAGTTGAGCTAGCTTCTCCTTTTTCTGTCTTTTTTTTGTAATCCAGATCATTCTGATCTGGATTACAAGTTTTGAAATACCGGCCCCAGGTGAGTCCTCAGGTGAGTCAGTCCTCAGGTGAGTCCTCAGGTGAGTCAGTCCTCACGTGAGTCCTCAGGTGAGTCCTCAGGTGAGTCAGTCCTCAGGTGAGTCAGTCCTCAGGTGAGTCCTCAGGTGAGTCCTCAGGTGAGTCAGTCCTCAGGTGAGTCCTCAGGTGAGTCAGTCCTCAGGTGAGTCCTCAGGTGAGTCAGTCCTCAGGTGAGTCCTCAGGTGAGTCAGTCCTCAGGTGAGTCCTCAGGTGAGTCAGTCCTCAGGTGAATCCTCAGGTGAGTCAGTCCTCAGGTGAGTCCTCAGGTGAGTCCTCAGGTGAGTCAGTCCTCAGGTGAGTCCTCAGGTGAGTCACTCACCGCTGAGTCGAAGTCCACGCAGGTGATCCCCTCTGTGCTGCCCTCCAGAGTCGCCCTGTGGGTCAATGAGCCTGGTGACATCATCAGTGAACATGAGGAAACAATAATCAGGAATCAGACGATGAAGAAGATGACATCAGCAGGTGATTTACCTGCTCTGACCTCCCATAGTTTGATGACTCGGTCAGTTCCTCCTGTGGCCAGCAGGTCTGAACTGGAGCTGAACCTCACTGTGTTAATGCCTTGCTCATGGGCCTCCTGACAGAAAGAGAGGTGTAGGCTGCAATCATCACTAAAGGCACAATTATAGTCGGGTTGCACGCACGCACACACACACGTAAGACACACAACACGCCCCTTTCGTGCCCTCTGGCGGCTTGCGTGCATACGCCAACTATACGACAAAGCGACGCGAGTCTCACGCAGCCAGCAAGGCTTGTGATTGGTCGGCTTACTACATCCTGTCTGGAGTCTAGTTTCCGGTTTCATGTCCCACAATACACGGAAATCACGGAAGATTTAGAAGAACGAATATGAAACAAATAGAAGAGCACTTGGCAGAAGAGATCCGAAAGTATGACCACTTGTATAACCCGTCACTGACTGGACGATCTGTCCACCAGGAAGAGGCTCTGAGGAGCCGGAGTGGTGATCTAAATAAACAGTCGACGAAGAAGAAGACGTCTCTTCTTTGTGTGTTTTGTCTTCGACAAACAACGTTACTCCGCCTAGTGTCCTGGCGGTGAACTGCGTTGCAACACGTGCAACACGTTAGTCGCAGGACTATAATGAAGTCGACCTCTGACCTTTACCTTCAAAGCACAAAAGGTGATATTTAAAATGAATAATAATAAACATTTGAGACAAACTGGGATTCATATATAAGAAAGTTAAAAACTAATTGATAACTATCTATGAAATATCATAAATATGTGTGTGTGTTTGTGTGTGTGTTCATTACCAGTACTTGCAGAGCTCTAGCAGGAACTCTGGCTGACAGACAGATTCCTACAGGACTCATCTGATCCTCCTCCAGACTGCAGACCGAGTGACCACGCCTCTTCCTGCTGACATCACACACACACACACACACACACACACACACACACACACACACACACACACACACACACACACACACACACACACACACACACACACACACACACACACACACACACACACACACACACACACACACACACACTCAGCGACCAGGGGACTTGCAGTGAGACAGTGTTGGGACAGGAGGACTCACTCGAACAGTTCTCTGATGGAGGTGAGGATCCTCGGGGACGTGGCCGACGCCGACCTGAGAAAACAGAAAACAGGAAGTTTAACGTTAATGTGAGTTCAAACAACTTAATCCTCAGCGTGGTCGAACCTGAAGAGTCTGGTGTGTCTTGGCTCTGCAGACTTGTCCTGGTCTTCCTTCTTTGGGGACGTTGACCTGGACGTCGGAGCGCTGGACGAGCTGAAACACAAGTGAGACGCCAACGACGTCCAATGAACATGACTCTTACTCAAAACTACAAAAGTAAAAGCCTGGAGTCAAATTTAAAACAATCTGTTTCCAGTTGAACCACAAACACAAACCCTCTCAGCTGAAACAATCATTGCTAAGGAAACATTTTAAAAACAAGTGATAAAAACAGTTATTGTTTGTGTGAATTTACATAATTTCAAAATATTTTCAGAGTTTAACAGAGACCAGGTGAGGTTTACCTGTCGATAGCGACCTTTGACCTTGCAGCGCTCTGCAGCTCTTTCTGGAGGTTCGCTTCACGAGCTCTGACATAACAATGAGAAACGAGACATTTACATTCAAGCAGGTGTGATGAAGAGGTGTGATGAAGAGGTGTGATGAGCAGGTGTGATGAGCAGGTGTGATGAGCAGGTGTGATGAACAGGTGTGATGAAGAGGTGTGATGAAGAGGTGTGATGAGCAGGTGTGATGAAGAGGTTTGATGAGCAGGTGTGAATAGGTGTGATGAACAGGTGTGTTGAAGAGGTGTGATGAACAGGTGTGATGAAGAGGTGTGATGAGCAGGTGTGATGAGCAGGTGTGATGAGCAGGTGTGATGAGCAGGTGTGATGAAGAGGTTTGATGAGCAGGTGTGAATAGGTGTGATGAACAGGTGTGTTGAAGAGGTGTGATGAAGAGGTGTGATGAAGAGGTGTGATGAAGAGGTGTGATGAGCAGGTGTGATGAAGAGGTTTGATGAACAGGTGTGTTGAAGAGGTGTGATGAAGAGGTGTGATGAAGAGGTGTGATGAGCAGGTGTGATGAGCAGGTGTGAAGAGGAGTGATGAAGAGGTGTGATGAAGAGGTGTGATGAGCAGGTGTGATGAAGAGGTGTGATGAAGAGGTGTGATGAATAGGTGTGATGAAGAGGTGTGATGAGCAGGTGGGAAGAACAGGTGTGTTGAAGAGGTGTGAAGAAGAGGTGTGATGAAGAGGTGTGAAGAAGAGGTGTGATGAACAGGTGTGATGAAGAGGTGTGATGAACAGGTGGGAAGAACAGGTGTGTTGAAGAGGTGTGATGAAGAGGTGTGATGAAGAGGTGTGATGAAGAGGTGTGATGAGCAGGTGTGATGAGCAGGTGTGAAGAGGAGTGATGAAGAGGTGTGATGAAGAGGTGTGATGAGCAGGTGTGATGAAGAGGTGTGATGAAGAGGTGTGATGAGCAGGTGTGATGAGCAGGTGTGATGAGCAGGTGTGATGAGCAGGTGTGATGAGCAGGTGTGATGAAGAGGTGTGATGAAGAGGTGTGATGAAGAGGTGTGATGAGCAGGTGTGATGAAGAGGTTTGATGAGCAGGTGTGAATAGGTGTGATGAACAGGTGTGTTGAAGAGGTGTGATGAACAGGTGTGATGAAGAGGTGTGATGAGCAGGTGTGATGAGCAGGTGTGATGAGCAGGTGTGATGAAGAGGTTTGATGAGCAGGTGTGAATAGGTGTGATGAACAGGTGTGTTGAAGAGGTGTGATGAAGAGGTGTGATGAAGAGGTGTGATGAAGAGGTGTGATGAGCAGGTGTGATGAAGAGGTTTGATGAACAGGTGTGTTGAAGAGGTGTGATGAAGAGGTGTGATGAAGAGGTGTGATGAGCAGGTGTGATGAGCAGGTGTGAAGAGGAGTGATGAAGAGGTGTGATGAAGAGGTGTGATGAGCAGGTGTGATGAAGAGGTGTGATGAAGAGGTGTGATGAATAGGTGTGATGAAGAGGTGTGATGAGCAGGTGGGAAGAACAGGTGTGTTGAAGAGGTGTGAAGAAGAGGTGTGATGAAGAGGTGTGAAGAAGAGGTGTGATGAACAGGTGTGATGAAGAGGTGTGATGAACAGGTGGGAAGAACAGGTGTGTTGAAGAGGTGTGATGAAGAGGTGTGATGAAGAGGTGTGATGAAGAGGTGTGATGAAGAGGTGTGATGAGCAGGTGTGAAGAGGAGTGATGAAGAGGTGTGATGAGCAGGTGTGATGAAGAGGTGTGATGAAGAGGTGTGATGAAGAGGTGTGATGAAGAGGTGTGATGAACAGGTGTGATGAAGAGGTGTGATGAAGAGGTGTGATGAGCAGGTGTGATGAAGAGGTGTGATGAACAGGTGGGAAGAACAGGTGTGTTGAAGAGGTGTGAAGAAGAGGTGTGATGAAGAGGTGTGATGAAGAGGTGTGATGAGCAGGTGTGATGAAGAGGTGTGATGAACAGGTGGGAAGAACAGGTGTGTTGAAGAGGTGTGAAGAACAGGTGTGTTGAAGAGGAGTGATGAAGAGGTGTGATGAAGAGGTGTGATGAGCAGGTGTGATGAAGAGGTTTGATGAAGAGGTGTGATGAGCAGGTGTGATGAGCAGGTGTGATGAGCAGGTGTGATGAGCAGGTGTGATGAAGAGGTTTGATGAGCAGGTGTGAATAGGTGTGATGAACAGGTGTGTTGAAGAGGTGTGATGAAGAGGTGTGATGAAGAGGTGTGATGAAGAGGTGTGATGAGCAGGTGTGATGAAGAGGTTTGATGAACAGGTGTGTTGAAGAGGTGTGATGAAGAGGTGTGATGAAGAGGTGTGATGAGCAGGTGTGATGAGCAGGTGTGAAGAGGAGTGATGAAGAGGTGTGATGAAGAGGTGTGATGAGCAGGTGTGATGAAGAGGTGTGATGAAGAGGTGTGATGAATAGGTGTGATGAAGAGGTGTGATGAGCAGGTGGGAAGAACAGGTGTGTTGAAGAGGTGTGAAGAAGAGGTGTGATGAAGAGGTGTGAAGAAGAGGTGTGATGAACAGGTGTGATGAAGAGGTGTGATGAACAGGTGGGAAGAACAGGTGTGTTGAAGAGGTGTGATGAAGAGGTGTGATGAAGAGGTGTGATGAAGAGGTGTGATGAGCAGGTGTGATGAGCAGGTGTGAAGAGGAGTGATGAAGAGGTGTGATGAAGAGGTGTGATGAGCAGGTGTGATGAAGAGGTGTGATGAAGAGGTGTAATGAAGAGGTGTGATGAACAGGTGTGATGAAGAGGTGTGATGAAGAGGTGTGAAGAACAGGTGTGTTGAAGAGGAGTGATGAAGAGGTGTGATGAAGAGGTGTGATGAGCAGGTGTGATGAAGAGGTGTGATGAAGAGGTGTGATGAAGAGGTTTGATGAGCAGGTGTGAATAGGTGTGATGAAGAGGTGTGAAGAAGAGGTGTGATGAAGAGGTTTGATGAGCAGGTGTGATGAACAGGTGTGTTGAAGAGGTGTGATGAAGAGGTGTGATGAAGAGGTGTGATGAAGAGGTGTGAAGAAGAGGTGTGATGAGCAGGTGTGATGAAGAGGTTTGATGAAAAGGTGTGTTGAAGAGGTGTGATGAAGAGCTGTGATGAAGAGGTGTGATGAAGAGGTGTGATGAGCAGGTGTGATGAGCAGGTGTGAAGAGGAGTGATGAAGAGGTTTGATGAAAAGGTGTGATGAGCAGGTGTGATGAAGAGGTTTGATGAAGAGGTGTGATGAAGAGGTGTGATGAAGAGGTGTGCTGTGGTGCGTTCAGGTACCTGGACCTGCGTTCATTGCGGCTGTTCATACGGGAGGCGGCCTTTTGTTTCAGGTGGATCATGTCCTCCAGCATTTGTTCCTCTCTGACCTTTTCCTCCCGGAGTCTTGTCTCCGCCCCCTTCTGTCGCTCCAGCAGGACGTCGTACTCCATCTTCAACGCCCCGTTCTCCTCCTGAACCTGCACCGCCCGCCCCTGCAGCTCCTGACGGACATCGAACGCGCCTGCGAGTCGACGGCGCTCCGCCAGCAGGCTGGTAGACCAGAGCAGGGACATCGTTGGCATTATGAAGGGACCACCCAGGTGGTTCTCCACCAATCAGAACAGTTTTAATTCCTCCAGGTCACTGTGACCTTTGACCTCTTTTAAATTCCAAATCTCAGATGTGGCTGCATTTCTATTTTTCAATAATTGTATTAAAAAACGTAATGTTAAAATGTTCTCAAGGTTTTTAAATCTAAACTTTATGAGAATCTGTTTGTTGCTCAGCTCGTCTGAACTGTGACTTTAAAGAGAAGAACCCTGCAGTCACCTGAGCAGACGAGCCAATCAGCTGAGAGCATCAGAGGCGTGTCGCTCACCTGGAATCCTGCTCGTCCAGAACAAGGAGTTTGATTTTGATCTGCTGCTGAAGCTCCAGCACCTGAAAGGCCAACTGCAAAAAAACAAGAGAAGAAGAAGAAGAATATGAAGAGTGTTCAGGAAGAGTGGAAACAAGGTCATGTGACCACTTCCTGTTTCAAGGTGACATCACGTCTGATGAAAACTGAGACGTCAGGTTTGAATAAACACGTCCTGATCTTGGACCTGAGCTACGAAGCAGGATTTGTGGTCATCAGGTGACTTCAGGTTTACTTCAGAGTCTGAGGTTCAGTTGGAGATAAGAGATCAAACAGTCTGAAGCTCCACCCACTGACCAGCCCTTCCTTTGAACCATGACATCATGTTCTTAGAGGATCTGTGGAGCTGGTAAGGATCGAGTCTCTGAGGAGGACCAGGGTCTTCATAGACCCACAAGATCCTCTGAGCTCCTCTGATGTGCTGTGGGTTTATTATTGTGTTGTAGTTGTATTGTTGTGTTGTTATTGTGTTTGAGTTGTATTGTTGTGTTGTTATTGTGTTGGAGTTGTATTGTTGTGTTGTTATTGTGTTGTAGTTGTATTGTTGTGTTGTTATTGTGTTGGAGTTGTATTGTTGTGTTGTTATTGTGTTGTAGTTGTATTGTTGTGTTGTTATTGTGTTGGAGTTGTATTGTGATATTGTTGTGTTGTTGGGCGCTCTGACCTCTCCTGTTGTTTTCTTCAGTTGGTCGTTCTGGTTCAGTAGAGACGAGACAGAGCTGCTCTCAGTGAAGGGACGTCTGGACATACAAAACAAACACACACTATTAACACACACAGAAACACACACTTGTTGCCCTATAGTTGCAATACAAGATCTAACTATCTTAACCCTCAAAATGTCCTCACAGTTGGTATTGAGCTCAAATTGGCTTCATAACTATAGAAAGACGAGCGCACATACATACACAAACACACAAACACACACACACAGACACACATTCACACGTTACCTGCTCAGGATTCCATTGGTCCAACTGGATTTATCCAACAGCCGAGAGTCTGAGAACAAACAGGAAACAGAGTCAAAACTGGATAGTGATCCAGATCCTAATCCAGTTCCTAATCCAGATCCTGATCCAGATCCTAATCCAGATTCTTATCTTAATCCAGATCCTAATCCAGATCCTGATCCTGATTTGCACCTGATCTGAGCAACATCACACAATTAAATTAAAAAAAAAAAAATCAAGAAAAAACATAACTACTGGAAAAGAAGTAAAGAGAAGAGAATTGACCCTCACTAAAGGGAGGTTCATTTTTTGGATATATCTGTTTCGTTTGTGTTTGTTCACACTGACGTCAGAGACTTGTTATATTTGAGATCATGAATTGTTTCGGAGGAGAGCGTCAGTCGGTTTCCAGCTGACGAGTCTCAGAGTTTTGTTCAGACACATTCGACTCGATTATAACAACACAAGAACATGTTCAGTCTCGTGATTAGAACTAAACTAAAATATGAATCACATTTTTTTTAACTCGCTCCAGATCATAGTAATAACAATACATAACAGAGTATAGAGTGACAATAGAAATATAAAGCCTATACGGAGGAATACACTTCATTAATAACACTATAGATTAAGAGTATACACTTTAATGAGTGAGATCCTGTTTTTCGATTTTAATAAAGTTTTAGTTGATGAAACCCAGAAGAAACAAACTGAGCCAGACTACAGAGAATAATAAAAACAACAACAATTCACAGTTATTATTATTATTATTGTTGTTGTTGTTGTTGTATTAAGTTTTGTTCACATCACAGATTTGAACAGAATCCGGATTGAAACCTGCTTCACACTGGTTCTCTTACAGAAGTGGATCAGGTCCTGGAACGAGTCGCTCTGGTTCCGGTCCCGGTTCTTCAGCTGACGGACGATGTGTCTCCTCCAAGTGTCCCCGGAGCCTCCGTGTCCTCCCGGCTGCACGAAGCCGCAGCTCCGCTCCGACTCTCCGGCTGAATCCGTCCTCATTCTGCGGGAGGAGGTGATGTCGTCAGCGGCCATCATGTCCGGCCCGGCCCGGCCCGAGCTGCTCCACCAGAAACCCCAGAGAGACGCTCTCAGCCCGGCCTGAGGACTCACACTGCCCCGGTCCCCGCGACGCTGTCTCCACTTCCTGTTTATTGTTTGTTTGTTTTAGTTTGTCACACTAAAGGGGGCGGGGCTCAGGGTGGTGGCGCTTGCTCCAGATGCCAGCTGCCCGATGTCCGAGCCAATCAGCGCCGAGCTCATACATCCGCGTTCCGACTGGAGCAGAACGTCACAACAAACATTGTGATGTTGTATGAATCCATCACTATGTTTATTTTTTAATCTACATTTAAAAAACTTGAATCATAAAAATGTTTCGTGACAACTTAAAAGAAGATGGACGACATAACTGCTCACAGAAGTGAAACCAAACTGTCTAGATCGCCCCCTGGTGTCTGGCTGCGGTATAGATCATAAACCTCCTCCATGTTAGCAGATGGGACATGGACCAAAATTAAAAATCACAGTAGACGTTAATGTTTGTCGAAGATGGTTTCGGTCTTGTCAGTCTGCAGCTGCTTAGTAGCAGGATCAGATCAAACCACAGAGCAGATCAAAGGAATATTGTGGAACCTGAAGAGGAATCAGTGAGTGGATCAGATCACATCGTCAAATCAAACCTCCTGATGGAAACAGTCAGACGGATTTTAACCAGTGAGACTGGTCCAAATATAAATCTGGTGAATTTAAATGTGGTTTCATGATGAGACTGTTGGTGAAGGTTTGAACTGAGATGTTTTTTTAATTATACAATTTAAGTAATTTTAAGCCAGAAGGACAAACATTTAATAATATAAAATTGAGATTTTTATATTAAGATTTCACAGCTTTTCTGTTGAAGATAATAGGGTCAATGCACATTAATGAACATTTCTGTAAATGAGCAGGTTCAGCATCTGGGCTGATTTTCAACTGGCATCCCTGTGTAGGTGTGAAATTGTTTGGAATCTTTTCTTTTTTTTCAGCTCAGCTGAATAATATATAAAAGGATTTGAGATATGAAACTAAGAAACATGTAAAACAGGTTTATTTACAAACAGTGACGTGATTTACAAACAATACAACACGCTTGATTTAATACTGATCGTAAAAACTTTACATATATGAAATGTGATTGATTAGCGACTGCGCCAGGCTGAAGTTTCCTTCAGCCTCCGTATCGCTCACACACTTCCTGTCGTGACTCGAGGAGAAAAACACACACAAAAAACTTTTAATGTTTGAAGTTCTGACGCTAATAAAGATATTAATAAGATTGACGTGTCCTGGTGATCAGATCCGGTTCAGTTTGTTCTGCGTCATCTGCAGCAGCAGCTCAGAGTATTTCTCCAGCAGAGACACCGTCCCTGCACCCTCCAGTCCACCAGAGGGCGTGCTGCTGCTGCCCTGCCCCTCTCCGTGCAAGACCACCTGCAGCTCAGAGTGAACGGATTCAAACGCCTCCTGCAGGACAGAGGACATCTGTAGCCGCTGCTCCACAAAGCCAAGCGACTCACCAAGCTGCAGGAAGACAAAGGCTTAAAAGTTAAATATCTCTGGAACTAAACTTCTGAAGTTAAAGAACAATGTTCAGCAGTAAAGGGAACCTGCTGGTGGAGGCGCACGGCTCGTCTGGTCGTGTGTCGCAGCTCGTTGGCGACTTGCTGACACTGCTGCAGCGTCACCGCCTCAACAGCACCTGAAACAACCAACAGCCTGTGTCCATAGTTCGTCCTGAAGGAGGCGCCAGAGGTCAACAATAAACCAACACATGTGCAAACATCGCAGGAGGCTACCTGAGAGGGGGGGGCAGGGTCTGTCTGAAAGTGGACAGGAGGCAGAGGTGGGGGGGCCACAGGAGGAATCATCACCAAGCGTTTCGTTTGATTCTAGATCAGAAATAAACATCAAGAAACAGAAAACAGTTTAAAAGTTTAATTTCAGATATTAGAAATACGTCCCCCCCCCCCCCCCCAAAACAGTCATAAATACAACTAGCGTAGTGTGATTGCATGAATCCACTAACACTACTGTGTATATATATATATATATTTCTATATGCTTTTTTCAGATTCATAAAAATATCACTGTGTCATTTGAAACGGAAACTTAATGACTTCTGAAAATCATAGTTTCCTTCAAGCATTAATGATCCACATTGAAGAGGCCAACAACTAGGTCACAGTGACGTTGACCTTTGACCTCCTGGCACCAAAATCTAATCAGTTCATCACTTGGTGTCTCCTGCACTGGAGCGGAAAAGGACAAATTACTCCTCGGTCAAATTATCAGATAACATCACAGATTTACCCACAAACCCTTTCTTCCTACCTGGACCGGCCCTCTCCCCAGAGACAGAGCACGTGGATGTGATGCAGGGGGCGGGGCTTGGGATAAGCATTTGGTTTTGATTTGTCGGTGTTTTTTCAATGCTGCTGGTGCTCCACCTGCTGGCTCCGCCCTCTGACGGCCCCTCAGTGGGTGTGGTCCACACCTGAGGGCTGGTCTCTGCAGGTAGATGAAGCCGGGGCTTCTGGGAGGACAGAGCGACACTGATGGACGCAGAGGGAAAACAGACAATTTGACCATGAAACATTTTAATCTTTTATCACAAATATTGTCTTAAAACGTTGCAAATTTCTCTTCAAACTGTTGAGAATTGTTTTTAATAAAACATTTTTTAGTATTTGTCGTAAAAATGTCAAATGTTTGTCTCCAATCATCTTGTCCAGGTGTAAATCCACGTGTTGGACCTGGTCCAACTCTGGAGGACCAGGGGGACCGTTACCTGCTGGTCTGGTCCTCGGGGGGATCAGGACCAGGATGAGAGTCTGAGGAGGACCAAAGGTTTTCCTTCTCCTCCTCCTGGGCGGAGGGGGAGCTGCAGGTGGGGGGGTCCTGGCTCACTTTGGACCTGGAGCTGGCGGTGGTTCCCAGGTATCCAAGCCGTGACGCCCGCTGCTGCACCGCAGACACCATGCTGTTGGTGGAGGTGACGTCTGATTGGTTTAAAAAAAACAGAAGGTCAGGAAGGAAACACTCCGGTGAGAGACCTCTGACCCGCATCACGACGACCACAGCGACCAGGTCAAAGTTCAGACGGGGACGCGATGGTTTTACTGGTCACTTCAGACTAATGAGAACAGACATTGATAAATGTTGATAATTGATTCAATGTGAGCGTCGGTGACATCATCATCATCATGAGATCAGAAACACGTCTGTGATGAGTATTGAGATGTGTGAGAAAAAGAACTTGATCAGAACCAGGACCAGAAACCACAGCTCAGACCAGGAGAGTCCCCATCAACACCATGTGACCTTTACCACAGAAACAAACACCCGAGTGACTCTCTCACACACACAGACACACACAGACACACACAGACACACACACCTCCCAGCGTCTCTCTGCACTGAACGACCACCACAGTGTGGCGTCGGCGGCGTGTTGGGCGGCGAAGGGGCTGATGGGACATAATGGAGGACGCTCTTCTGTGGAGGACGGATGGGCTGCATCTCACTGTGGTCACACGCACACACACACACACACACACACACCTTATAGTATTTTTAAATTTCTATTTTATATTGTGTAGGGCTGGGCCATACGTCTTCAAATCAATCAGGATTATTTCAAACTGTTTCCTCGACTAATGAGCGATTCTTTTAATCACCACTGCAGTGATCACATGAGAGAACAAACAGAACCTGGACTCACCACTGCAGTGATCACATGATAGAACAAACAGAACCTGGACTCACCACTGCAGTGATCACATGATAGAACAAACAGAACCTGGACTCACTGCTGCAGTGATCACATGATAGAACAAACAGAACCTGGACTCACCACTGCAGTGATCACATGAGAGAACAAACAGAACCTGGACTCACCACTGCAGTGATCACATGAGAGAACAAACAGAACCTGGACTCACCGCTGCAGTGATCACATGATAGAACAAACAGAACCTGGACTCACCGCTGCAGTGATCACATGATAGAACAAACAGAACCTGGACTCACCACTGCAGTGATCACATGAGAGAACAAACAGAACCTGGACTCACCGCTGCAGTGATCACATGATAGAACAAACAGAACCTGGACTCACCACTGCAGTGATCACATGAGAGAACAAACAGAACCTGGACTCACCACTGCAGTGATCACATGAGAGAACAAACAGAACCTGGACTCACCACTGCAGTGATCACATGAGAGAACAAACAGAACCTGGACTCACTGCTGCAGTGATCACATGATAGAACAAACAGAACCTGGACTCACTGCTGCAGTGATCACATGAGAGAACAAACAGAACCTGGACTCACCACTGCAGTGATCACATGATAGAACAAACAGAACCTGGACTCACCACTGCAGTGATCACATGAGAGAACAAACAGAACCTGGACTCACCACTGCAGTGATCACATGATAGAACAAACAGAACCTGGACTCACCACTGCAGTGATCACATGATAGAACAAACAGAACCTGGACTCACCACTGCAGTGATCACATGAGAGAACAAACAGAACCTGGACTCACCACTGCAGTGATCACATGATAGAACAAACAGAACCTGGACTCACCGCTGCAGTGATCACATGAGAGAACAAACAGAACCTGGACTCACTGCTGCAGTGATCACATGATAGAACAAACAGAACCTGGACTCACCGCTGCAGTGATCACATGATAGAACAAACAGAACCTGGACTCACCACTGCAGTGATCACATGATAGAACAAACAGAACCTGGACTCACCGCTGCAGTGATCACATGATAGAACAAACAGAACCTGGACTCACTGCTGCAGTGATCACATGATAGAACAAACAGAACCTGGACTCACCACTGCAGTGATCACATGAGAGAACAAACAGAACCTGGACTCACCACTGCAGTGATCACATGAGAGAACAAACAGAACCTGGACTCACCGCTGCAGTGATCACATGATAGAACAAACAGAACCTGGACTCACCGCTGCAGTGATCACATGATAGAACAAACAGAACCTGGACTCACCACTGCAGTGATCACATGAGAGAACAAACAGAACCTGGACTCACTGCTGCAGTGATCACATGATAGAACAAACAGAACCTGGACTCACCGCTGCAGTGATCACATGATAGAACAAACAGAACCTGGACTCACCACTGCAGTGATCACATGAGAGAACAAACAGAACCTGGACTCACCACTGCAGTGATCACATGAGAGAACAAACAGAACCTGGACTCACCGCTGCAGTGATCACATGATAGAACAAACAGAACCTGGACTCACCGCTGCAGTGATCACATGATAGAACAAACAGAACCTGGACTCACCACTGCAGTGATCACATGAGAGAACAAACAGAACCTGGACTCACCGCTGCAGTGATCACATGATAGAACAAACAGAACCTGGACTCACCACTGCAGTGATCACATGAGAGAACAAACAGAACCTGGACTCACCACTGCAGTGATCACATGAGAGAACAAACAGAACCTGGACTCACCACTGCAGTGATCACATGAGAGAACAAACAGAACCTGGACTCACTGCTGCAGTGATCACATGATAGAACAAACAGAACCTGGACTCACTGCTGCAGTGATCACATGAGAGAACAAACAGAACCTGGACTCACCACTGCAGTGATCACATGATAGAACAAACAGAACCTGGACTCACCACTGCAGTGATCACATGAGAGAACAAACAGAACCTGGACTCACCACTGCAGTGATCACATGATAGAACAAACAGAACCTGGACTCACCACTGCAGTGATCACATGATAGAACAAACAGAACCTGGACTCACCACTGCAGTGATCACATGAGAGAACAAACAGAACCTGGACTCACCACTGCAGTGATCACATGATAGAACAAACAGAACCTGGACTCACCACTGCAGTGATCACATGAGAGAACAAACAGAACCTGGACTCACTGCTGCAGTGATCACATGATAGAACAAACAGAACCTGGACTCACTGCTGCAGTGATCACATGAGAGAACAAACAGAACCTGGACTCACCACTGCAGTGATCACATGATAGAACAAACAGAACCTGGACTCACCACTGCAGTGATCACATGAGAGAACAAACAGAACCTGGACTCACTGCTGCAGTGATCACATGATAGAACAAACAGAACCTGGACTCACTGCTGCAGTGATCACATGAGAGAACAAACAGAACCTGGACTCACCGCTGCAGTGATCACATGATAGAACAAACAGAACCTGGACTCACTGCTGCAGTGATCACATGATAGAACAAACAGAACCTGGACTCACCACTGCAGTGATCACATGAGAGAACAAACAGAACCTGGACTCACCTCTGCAGTGATCACATGATAGAACAAACAGAACCTGGACTCACCACTGCAGTGATCACATGATAGAACAAACAGAACCTGGACTCACCTCTGCAGTGATCACATGATAGAACAAACAGAACCTGGACTCACCACTGCAGTGATCACATGATAGAACAAACAGAACCTGGACTCACCTCTGCAGTGATCACATGATAGAACAAACAGAACCTGGACTCACTGCTGCAGTGATCACATGAGAGAACAAACAGAACCTGGACTCACCACTGCAGTGATCACATGAGAGAACAAACAGAACCTGGACTCACCACTGCAGTGATCACATGAGAGAACAAACAGAACCTGGACTCACTGCTGCAGTGATCACATGATAGAACAAACAGAACCTGGACTCACCACTGCAGTGATCACATGAGAGAACAAACAGAACCTGGACTCACCACTGCAGTGATCACATGATAGAACAAACAGAACCTGGACTCACCACTGCAGTGATCACATGAGAGAACAAACAGAACCTGGACTCACCACTGCAGTGATCACATGATAGAACAAACAGAACCTGGACTCACCACTGCAGTGATCACATGAGAGAACAAACAGAACCTGGACTCACTGCTGCAGTGATCACATGAGAGAACAAACAGAACCTGGACTCACCGCTGCAGTGATTACATGATAGAACAAACAGAACCTGGACTCACTGCTGCAGTGATCACATGATAGAACAAACAGAACCTGGACTCACCGGTGCAGCTCTCTCTGAGAGTCGACTTGTTCGACCCGACGTCGCTGCTCGACTCCACGTTCTCCTGGAAACAAACATTTATCATGTTGATGATTTACATCCACTGACTTGGACGTGTGTACGTGAAGTTCTGACTCGTTCTGTGTGATAACACGGCTTCACATTTAAAACAGTGGAGCTCTTCTCCTGAATTTCTTATTTTGAAACAAACGATGTCTGTTTACAGCACGGCGGGTGCGATGATGCGTTGCTGCAGTAAACAGCCAATGAGATGTCTGCTTCGTACCGATGTGTCGATGACGCTCTCCTCTGAGATCCTGGTCGGGATGGAGACGGGGGGCGGAGCTCGACTCGGCCACACCCTGAAGAAACCACAATGACAAGCTGTCCTCACTATGACAACAACCACCACACAAAGTCAGCAGCCGCCTCATGTGGGTCAAAGGTCACCTGAGTCTGTCCTGGAAGCGGGACAGGAAGCGGGCGGAGATGCTGAGTCGAGGGTTCAGGAAGTGTTTTTCCTCCGGAGGCTGCTGAGTCCTGAGGTCAGTGTCGAACTTTTCTGAAAGGTCAAAGTTCACAGGCAGCAGCAAGTTATTCTTATAAAAATATAACTTCTGATAAAAAGACTCAAACGTAGACGATTTAACTTGTTCCTGTGCTCTAGTTTCAAACACAAACAAATATCCTAATATTGAGCACATTGTTGTTGAGTTCATGAATAATGAATGAGGCAGGACCAGGCTCCAGAGAGAGGCAGGAGAGAGAACATGGAAATACACATTGCTGCAGTTTTTCAGACTTTAAACCACTGATATATCATCTTAGGAAACCAATACCTCAAATCAAATCACAGAAAGGTTAAAACATGGGCCCGTCAAGTTTCAGCGTACCTTCGCTCAGACTCGACGCCAGCGTATCAAAATGGTTCTTCAGCAGGTTCCTGTCCTCATCGTCCTCTGGACCCAAACTGCCCACAGAGCTGCCCTGACTCAGAGAGTCTGTGTCTGTGGAGGACGACAGAGCTCGTTACATCACAACACCTTCAACCAAAATGACTCATGACATGAAGTCCACAGCAGTCACTGATCGGAGGTCAGACCGGCATCAAGAGGCTGCTCCACGCTTCCTGCAGAGCCCTCAAAGCAGGCGGAGTCAGGGCTCAGCTGAGTGTGCCACACTGGCTCCGCCCCCTGACCTCTGACCTCCAGCTGGCTCAGCGATGTCTGTGGGTCAGGGACGTCTTCAACGTCAAACTTCCTGAAAACGACAAACAAATTAAAAGCAAATCAGAAGCCGGTCAGACTCTGGTGCTGTGCTGTGTCTCACCTGACGGGGGCGCTGCTGCTGGGGTGGAGGACGTAGCTGCTCCGGTTCTCACCTGCAGGCTGCAGCACCTGAGCACCATCACACACCGTCAGGTACACGTCAAGTTCATGTTTGAACGATTTGATGCAAAATACATTTGGTAAGCAACGCTTTTAAGAGACGATGGTGGAAACATTTGATCTTCTGAAAGATCTTCTGAAAGTCATTAAAGTGAGGAGTCTCACTTGTGAGATGAAGCTCCTCATGTTTAACTGTCCAGCCTGGAACTGAAAGCTCACCTCCTTCTCCTCTTGTTCTCCATCTTTCATCAATCTCTCCACACTCTGAGGGTGAAAGTCTTCCTCCTCCTCCTCCTCCTCCTCCTTTCCATCTCCTTCCTCTTGGTTATCTCCCAGCAGACTCTCCAGACTCTGAGGGTGGAAGTCTTCGTCTTCTTCGTCCTCCTCCTCCTCCTCCTCCCCTGGACTCTTGGGGGGGCTCGGGGAGCAGTTGGAGCAGATAGTCAGAGGATTCAGCTGTTCTGTCCAGCGACTGCGACACTGACGAGGCCCAGCATCTGGTTGGTCGGCAGTGGAGGCTCCGCCCTGACCCTGCTGAGGACACACACACCTGAACTTCATCCTCGGCCTGCAGAGTAAACACAGGACTGATTATCTGCTACTGATCAGAGACGTGGACTGACCACCTTTCTGAACCACAGGGGCAGTTTTCCATTGGTCTGAAGCTGCGGAACATCTGAAACACAAAGAGAAACAAGATTCAAACATACGCCATGACGTCATGACCACAAGATGGCAGCGTTTGAATCGGACATATTTTAAGATCATTTTAACAACTTTAAAAGTAAAACACTACTGATCAGGGAAACTGAAGAAAATGTCCTCTTCCACACCCTGAGCCAAGTCCAGTCTGGTAGGAGTCCTGAGGTCAGACTCCTCCTCCTCCTCCTCCTCATCCTCCTCTTCCTCCGCCTGACGCAGCTGAGACGAGGGAACAGTGATGAACGTCTCCCTCCTGAAAAGGGTTTGACCACAGAAACAAAGTCAAACACAAACATGTCCGCTCCTCCGTTCTCCATGGTCGACTCAGTGACGTCTCTGTTCAACATCTCACCCACCGGATGTTCTGAGGCTTTTGGTGGCGGGCGTCCGGTGCAACTTTCAGTATGAGGCCCCGCCTCTTCCTCATGGTGGAGGTCATCTGAGCGTCCAGTCGCCACACAAACACACAACTAGGCCCGCGCACACACACACAGTTAGAAACAGAATGACGGAGTTTACAGTTTCCTGTGACATCAGCAGTTTACCTGTCTCCTGACACAGTGATGAGGTGTCGACAGTCGTGACTGAACCTCATACAAGTGATGATCTCTGAGGACACAAAGACACGTTGAACACCTGAACATACATGTTCCACACATGTCTACAGGGGAGCTGGATTTACTCACCTGCATGTCCGAACAGGGTGGCAACACACTCTCCTGACTCGTAGTCAAAGATGGTGATATTTTTATCGGAGCAGCTGGTGGCGAAGAAGCTCCCGGACGGGTCCATCTGAACCTGCAGGGAAACTTATTTCTTGTCTCACGGTTTTGACTGAAAACATTTTACGCTGAGATGTAGAAACTAGAACACATCTTTACCTTCAGCAGAGATCCTTCATCGCTGGACGAGCCTTTCAAACACCTCTTCAACTTCCCAGTTTCCACGTCGTAAACTCTTAAAAAACAGAAACATCAGATCATCTGGAGCAGAAACTACTTTTTAATTTCCATCAGACGTCCCGTTGGCTATTTTTTTACCTGACGTTTCGGTCCTGACAGGCGATGACCACGTGCTTTTTGGTGGAGTCCAGGTCCATGTCGTACAGCGTCGTCTTTTCCACCACGTGATGACTCCTGGAGAATGAGAGACCCTCCGCCGTCTAGACGACAGATCACACAAGGCCACTGTTCATTCACAGGGATCATGGGACACAGGAAGTGTTTCATTCTAAATAAAACCGACCTGTTCAGCCGTCTGGAAGTAGATGCTTTTGTCGGCTCCACAGCTCACTATCTGAACCTCTGGACTCTCACCTGGAGAACAGGTGACACACCGTCAACGCACTGATTCATAAACATCCTTTTACTTTTTGTCTCCTCTGACTTCTAACTTCATCATCTGCAAACTGTCCCCCTCTTGCTCTGAGAACTCAGTCACCTGTGAACTTGACGGCGGTGATGGAGGCTGAATGGTCGTTCAGAGTCTGTTCCAGATTGTAGTTCTTCTCCAGGTTGAAGATGTGGATCAGTCGGTCCCGGCTGGCTGACGCCAACAGCTTCAAACCTGAAACAACGACACAGAAGGTGGCGCTATGACATCATCATCATCATCATCATCATGACGACCTGTGAGCTGAGGTCTTTACCTGTTGAAGTCGGCGAGAACTCCAGACACAAAACCTCAGAGTCATGAGCCTCGATCTTCACCAGCTCGTCCAGGAACTCTAGAGCGAAGATACTGAAGAGACAGTGACCTCATCACACACCTGTCACCACACTTGTGTGTGTGTGTGTGTTTGTGTGTAAGAGTGCATACGTGTGTCTCACCGGAGATTTCCACAACGGTCTCCAGCAGCCAGGTGTCGACCATCCGGACTGATTCCCAGTACTCTGATCCCAGACTTCCATCAGCCCCTGCTGCCTCTGCCTTCTTCCCCTCCGCCTGCAGGTGCTGCGTATTCTCGCCAACGTACACAATCCTTGACAGGTCCTGTACAGCACACACAACCACACAACCCACTCAGTGTGTGTTTGTCTTATGTTGCAGTCCAGGTTCCTGCCTCTGTGTGTGTGTGTGTGTGTGTGTGTGTTTCTTACGTTGCTGTACAGGTTCTTGTGTGCTGTGGCGGCAGTGGGTGGGTCGGCGTGCCACACTCTGATTGTGTTGTCAGATGAGCAGGTGAGGAAGGAGGAGGGAGGCAGACACGCTGGGACACGTCTGACAGCTGAGGATACACCTGTGGACAGTGTGTAGCAGCTCTGTCAGTAATGAACTTCCTCTCTGCGTCTCCATCATTCACACTCTGCACCGACACCTGCTCCTCAGCTCTACACACATTGACTCAGTTTACAAATGCTGTTGTTTTTACCCACGTGTCCGATCACAGTGTGTGTGTGTGTGTGTGTG
>NC_084948.1:28307111-28325464 GCF_949316205.1 Platichthys flesus | reverse complement strand
CTCCCATGTGTTAAGCTTTGGATGCTTCCATTTTTAGTATCTAGATCCAATCAAAAGCTATTTATCAACTTATCACTACTCGTCATTTAATGTCAAGAACATGGTCTGAGCAGATCAAAGCTGAACGGTGGCGTCACACGAGGACCAATAACACACGTTGCTCTTATACTGGGTTAAAAATGACAAGATTGATTGAAAGTAATTTCAGGAAACACTATTAACACAATTTAAGGTTCTTCAGCGTTTCATTTCCACTGTTCATTCATAAAGTGTCAACCTATCTGCAGTACAACAGCTATTAATCAGATTAAAATCATTTTAGAGGTTATCCTATGACGTGAAGACTGAAGTACACGTTTTGAAATAATCTAGGTCCTCCACACAGACACAAACAGGAGGCAGAACAGAAAGAGCTATATTCTTTATTCTTCTTGAATTTGGAAGAAAAGATAATAACCAAGGATTTGGCCCCTTCCCCACCCGGAAATTAAACACATTCTAGTGGATGTACTATGATGATACAGTTTTATTGCCATAAACATTGTTTGGAAAGAAAAAGTTAAAACAGCTGTTACTTTTTGTTTTTTCTTTGTGTGTTTTCTATGGTACAATAAGAAAAAGTTCTTCCATTTAATGTCCTGGGAAACAAAGCAAAAGCAAAGTTTATCAGCGACTAAAATGTTCTCAAAGCGACGCAGACTGAAAATACTGAGGATTTAAATCCTGTTCATGTGATCCACTACAGACCCAGACCTGATCCTGGTCCAAACTGAAACAAGAGACCTGGACCAGGTTAAGGAGCAGTGAGTTCAGATCGGCCAACAGGTTAAAGATGGAACTACAGGTGACCACAAACCAAAACTACAACTTTATACGATAATTATTCACTTTGTAGCTCATTCAAAACTTTTCACCAGTTTTGTAAAATTTTCTCAATGGGGGTTGACTTCCACAGATCCACACTGAAGTAACGAGAGAGGGCCCAGAAAAAAAAAGTGGAAATTTCTTCTTTTCTGTTGAAACACGTCACGTTAGCACCACCGTCCGGCCAGGAGAATGTCAGGAGGTGGTTTGAATGACTCATTGCTGTAAACAAAGACAGATGAAGGACAGTGGAGAGATTGGAAACAGAAAGAGGTGAAGAAATGGGGAGCAAAAAGCAAAGGGGAAAAATAAAATTAGGGAAGAAAAACATTTTTTTCATACTATCTCTTTTCCTCTTTTCTAGTAATTCCCCCTTTTGTGTTCATTCATTCTTCCCTTCTGTAAATAAGTTTCTATGAAATTTTTGGTCAATCAAAAATTGAGAAGAATAAAAGGAGAGAAATCAGACGCATGAGGAAAGACAGGAACATCCATCCATCCCTTATCTAAAAGACCTGTTCCTTGGTTCCAGGGAGTTGGAACCATTCCCAGCAGATGTTGGTTGAAAGGTGAGGTTCACCCTGGACAGGTCGCCAGTGGACCACACAGACATTTACACTCCCATTCCATAACACAGTCAATTTAGAGTCTCCAATTAAACTAACACAAATCTGTTTGTTCGGACTGTGGAAGGAAGCCAGAGAAAACCCACACAGCTGGAGAACATGCAAACTCCTCACAGACTGACTGACTGACTGAACCAGGATTGGCAAAACGGGAACCAAGATGAGAAAATTAACATGACATCACACAATGAAAAGTAAAACAATGAGGGATGAAGAAGAATGAAAAGAGCCTAAATGTTTTGAAAAGAAGAAAACAAGGCTTTTCTTTTTTATCCTCTCTATCTACATTTCTTTATCAAATAATAGTTCTGTTTTTGAACACTGGAAAAAGGATGGTGTTGTCAAACCAGCTTTTGGCGGTAATGCACCTTGTTGTTGGTTGCCACCCGCCAATCAACAGGACAAAGAAGATCTTTTCAAATGTGCAGATTGACTCCACAATATGAACAGACTTTGGTTTCCAGACAAACTTGGTTGTCACTGGTTTTGAAATGTGAATATTTGTCAGCTTTCAGTGAATAAACTGGTTTCCCTTTTTCCTCAGCAACTGAATGCAGCGCGGCACAGCAACAGCTAATAGGTTGCCAAATGGAAGGAAATCCCACAGACACTGAATGCAGCACTAGGTGTCATGCTGGACTAATCAACAACAAAGGCGTAACCTACCACCAGTGCATCATGGGAACAGAACAGATCATGCTGAATCATCAGGTGTCCGTTTTCAAGAAGACAAGCTGATACGAGTGGGGGCGGGGCTGAGACATGGGGAAAACCCCGCCCACCAAGAAACCACAGGCGATGACACGACAGAGAAAAGACTGTTTGGATCAAAGCTGGAACACCTGACTGATGTGTCACCACAGCGAGCGGGGCGGGGCTACTACATACGCTTTAAACTTAACCTCTGGGTTTCGTTCTGTGGGAGAGAAATGTGACGAGTTTGGAGGAGGGGGATGGGCGGAGCTACTGGATGAAACACGTATGACATCACAGTAAGCGGTGATGAGGGGGGCGTCGCAGAGCAACCCAACATGCATGCACAAGCTGCTCGTTGTGTGTTAACAGGTTTACTACTCATCAGTGTTTTGTTTTTATTCTTACTTAGAATAAATATTCTGCAGAATCTAAACTCAAACAGGAAGAAGAAGAAGAAGGAGGAGGAGGCGGGAGGACGGCGTCCGATCGCTCACTGTCCGTCTGTGAGGAAGAAAGCTAGCTGTGTCCTTTAATCTCATCCCGATCATTCATCCTCGTTCTCTATTCACTGCCTCTACCCCCCCCCCGGCCCTTGTAGCCTTCAGTCTCTAAGGTTTTTCTCGTGACATCACCTCATCTCGTGGCTTGGCTCCACCAAAGATGGCCGAGTTTGGGTTGGCGACCTGGTTGAGTGGCACACCGACAGTCCGAGGCTTCAGCTGCAGCCGAGGCCGCGCTGCACGCTCCTCTGTGCAGACGACAACAGACAATACCAGTCAGTTAATCTCATTTTAAGGCAGATGAAACAACTGACAAACAGCTTCACATTAATTTAACT
Source organism: Platichthys flesus (assembly GCF_949316205.1). Lineage (NCBI taxonomy): Eukaryota > Metazoa > Chordata > Actinopteri > Pleuronectiformes > Pleuronectidae > Platichthys > Platichthys flesus. The sequence goes on along the minus strand of NC_084948.1, from coordinate 28,322,440 downwards.
AAATGACTTAATAAACGTTGAGAGGGGAACCTTCAGATGGTTCTCTGAAGTCTGGCGTTCCTCCACGGGGAGGAGGGTCTCTGAAGCGACCTCCTGCTCCTCCTCCTCCTGCTCCTGCTGCTCCCGCTCCCGGTCCTCCAGCCCCACCCCTTCTCTCACCGGGGCGACCGCTGCCACCTCGCCCCCGCCCCCCGAAGGAATCATCATCTCTAAAACCTGTGGAGACAGACAGGTGTGCACAGACAGACGGGTAAGTCAGGTGACCTGCAGCCTCTGGATCCTGTAATGGGACACATTAGCATGAGATGGCTGAGGTGAAAGGAATGGGGGTGGAGGGGGGGGGGGGGGGTCTGCAGTTCATTAGCATATCACAGGTGTTTGAGGTTCTGTTGATTCTACTTTAATTTATTAACATAAACAATTTCTTCTCAAACATTATCCTGCAATTTGATTGGCTACAGTCCAGCAGTGTTCTGATTGGCCTGCTGGGATCGGCTGTTGTCCAACCTGAGCCGCTGGAATCCTCACGGGAGTCCTGTCCTCCTCCTTCACCTCCTCTGGGACCAGATCGAAAACCTCGACCTGCAGAGGACAGGGGGAGTTTAGCGCCGAGAGGAGAGGGGGAAGGAGAGGAGAGGAGAGAGGAGAAAAGTAGTAGTCCAGGAGTGGAGGGAGGTTTAAACAAGAGGCAAGAGGAAGCCGGAAAGGAGGAAGTAAATAAAGAGAGGAGGACTCAGTGGAGGAAACAGAGTAGGAGGTGGCGATGCCTCCTTCTGGAAGGACAGCACCGAAGAGGCGGAGCCTGTTAGTTGTTCTTCAGCCAATCAGAGAGGAGGATGTTAAAGAAGACATAGCAGTAAAGGTTGATCTTTTTATTTCTGCTTCATGATACCTCGACATACAATGTGTGTGTGTGTGTGTGTACGGAAAGGAGGGGAGTGAAATGATTGATGGATGAAGAATGAAGCAGAGGACGAATCAAACACCAGAGTTAACAAACCAACTTGCACTTTGACCTACTTCCTGGCGGGGATTGGTTGCCCGTACCTCTGCCTTCGTCTTTCCTGAAGCCGAAGCCGGAGCCGCCGCCGCCTCCACCTCCTCCTCCTCTTCCTTCTTGCCTTCGTCCCTCTGCGATGTCTACCCTCAGTGATCTCTCACCCAGCAGCTGCAAGGGTCAGAGGTCATGTCAGACTGAAGACCGAGCTCTAACCAAATCTTATCCACAACATTTCATATACATTTATTGAAAGCTTATTCCATAATACTATTCAAATATTTATGAATCTTTTGACTAAGAGTCATCTGACGAATTCTTGTGACGTTCATATACTCACAGCGCCGTCGTACGTCAGAGCTTCTTTTAGAGATTCCAGGTCTTCAAACTCCACATAACAAAAACCTGAAGGGAGAGGAAACTGAATTCACATCGTCTCTTCATCGATCTGAGCTTTATAACATCTTCTGTTTTAAACATCAAGAGCTTGACGTTCAAACAGAAAGACAACGAGCATTGCAACAGACAGAAATTGACAAACGTGAAGTTCTCCTTCCTGTAAATGAATAAAAAAAACTCCAATTGATTATATTGTATTGGATCCTGCTCTGACACCGTTACCCCTGAGACTCCAGAAGTGGTTTCGTTGAACTGTCCCTCTAACCATTACCTGACCAAATTAAATGTTGGTCAGAACAAAGAAGCATCTCATATAAAATAAAATCCTCTGACCTTTAAACTTGTCCGTCTCTTTGTCTCTAACCAATCGGACGCTGCGAAGCTTGAGCTCTTTGAAGATTATGTCGATGTCTCCTTGAACCGCGTAGAACGGCAGGTTCCCCACGAACGCTGTGAACGGAGGCTCTGATGGCAGCTCCTTCTGCTTCTTGGGACCACCGGGGCCTCCAGGGCCAGAGCCGCCACGGGGCCTGAGAAGAGGGGGGACACAGAGAGGATCAAAAATACAGAAACACAGGACCAGTGAGATGTGGAGTACAACCCACATCTGAAACAGATCTCTGATCAAAAAATAAACAGCATAAACTAAGGAATCGATTTAACACACACGTCCATGTTCTTTGTTTTGTTCGTATCATTTTCTACTACAATTATTACTGTTATTTTTACTGTTATTAGTGTTAGTAAAGAATGAGTGGTTTGTTATGTCTGCCGGTCAAGCTTCATTGACTTGAACATAAAACTACGCTCACTTTTTCCTGTAACATTCACCTCCCGACCACACAACCCAGTTCGGATTCCCCTCAGTGGGCAGTAATGAACACAGGCTACCTACCAGAAGAGCCACATTAGAGTCCATAACATCTGACCAGCAGCACTCGCTGACTTCAGCCTCTGTGATGCTGCCTGCAACACGCAGATCCGTTTGTCTCCGGTGTAACTTCGGTGTTTTCTCTAGAACTACTGTGTAAACGAATATAAGTGACTCGTCACTGAGTGTAACTACAGACGAGTGAAACAAATGTCCTACATTCATGTCTTCTATGGGAGAATGTGGTCTTTCAGGTTGAGAGCAGGTCTTAATGATGTCCCCTTCGGTTTATCTAGTGCTCTCACACAGACCTGATGAAAGAAGTAGCCCCGCCCCGTCCGGACCACGCTCTCCAGTAAAGATTGTTACCATTAAAACCTAAAGCCTGATCCCAGTGATCTCTGACGCCAGGTGAACACTTCTATGCTTTGCAGTGATAAAGAGAAGTAATCGACCTTCATCACAGAGACCCAGAGAAGTGAAGCACGACCAGCCATCAGGGCCGGGTTCTGTGTGAGTGCAGCGGAGGGAAGTGAACTCCACATGCTCCGTTGGACCCTGATGAGTTCAAACGTGTGAGAGCGGTTCATACAGAAAACACCTTCAAACACACACACACACTGAAAGCAGCAGTGACCGAGTCGGTTCCGCAGGTTCCGGGTCTGGACGTTTGAACGCGGAGCCGGTGAGGAAACCTGAGGTCATGTAGGAACAGATCGGAAACAACGTGCAGCTCGTGCTGCAGCAGATTCACACACAAACACACATGTGGTCCCCCCCCCTGCTTCCATTCATCACCATGATGATGGAGCAGGAACACAACCAGCGGCTGCACCTCGAACCACCACACAGCGGCTGTCGGTCCGGATCGATGCCTCATGTGTGTTCCCTACGCGGATCAATGTGCAGCGGCGAACACATGATGGAGCCATGCGGGCGATCCGCAGCTCCGCCAGCAGCTCCACGCACCGCGGCCTCCTGTGCTGCGGCGTCCCGCCTCTCCCCGGGACCGCTCATTATCACCGAACAGATTAGCGTGTTTTACCACCGAGCTCCGGGGCGATCCCCCACGGTATAGTCCGTCAGTTTCACTGTCTGTGCGCAGTTAGCCCCATGCTAACAGTTAGCAAGCTAGCTGCGGAACCACGGTGTTTCCCAGCCGCTCTCCGCCGCCCTCCCTGTCGCAGGCCCGTTTCCCTCAGCAGGCGCCGGGCGGGACGAGCTTCGCGGCCTGGGCGCGCTGCTCCGGGGCTCGGGGCGGACAGCAGATGGAAACACGGTCCCGCCGGGGTTTGTGTTTGAGTCACACGGCGAAGCTACCGAGCGGAGCGGACACTCACCCTCTGCCGCCGCCGAAGCTGCCGTAGGCCCGGTCCCGGTCCTCGTAGTTGTCGTAGTCCGCCATTACTGCTGCTGTGTGTCGGAGGAGGAGGTCCTACACGTCACACACGGAGCGGGCTTAGGTGTCCTGAGGCCGCCTGACCGGGAAAGCCCACACGGACACGTTTCTAATGGTCACCTCTTACGACAGGTTTTATTAATGAGTGATTATGAGATTAAACCAAAGTAAATGTTATTTATCTTCACACATTTGAATACATTTAGTAGAAATGAATTGCTGATGCATTATCAGCTGCTATGACTCATGTTGCACCTTCATGGACGTTTGCAGTGAAATATATGTTTAGTTACAATATGTTTAGCAAACATCATCTTAAAGCCCCCAAAACTGTTTTCTAAAGTTGAGTCTAAATTGTTGTATAAAAGTGATTCAGATTATAAATTATGGATAACATTTTATTCAGTACTTGCTGAGAAAAGACCACACAGGCATTTCAACCAGAAAGAAAACACTTAATAACAATTGAAGAATACTATTAAATATAAATGTATAGTGAAACAGCATGAAACTATGCAATACATTAAAAACAGTAGGATGAGTTAGCAGTTAAGATGGTGAACGTAAAACATACAAAGGTTATGTGCATACACCGACTTGATCATAACTTGCATGTAAGAGTGTTTTCATGGACAAGTTATAGCCAGATGGCAGTTTGGTTATATCTTCCACGGAGAGGAACACAGTGTACAAAGTGATCCAAGTCATATCAGCAGGATCATCAAGTGGAGGCAAAAGATAATACAAATAAGTTGCTCAAAATATCATTAATAACTACACTAGGGTTAGGGTTCTAAAACATCATGTTCTGGGTAAATTTGTTTTTGAAATTAATGTTTATTGAAAAGTAGATTCGCTTTTTAGCCAAGAAATAGAATCCCTCTCTAGAGAGAAGAGAAGAAGAGAGATCTGGAACAGTCAAATGAGAAAGAGAAACATTTTTAAAGGGAAGGGAAGTTTTTAAATGCACTTGTGAGCATTATATCAAGGAGGTAGTCTCTGAAAGGACAGAGTTTTTGCTCCTGCAGAGTAGTTCATACAGTAACTTTATGAGAGATCCTGAAGAATTTGTACAGATATAACAGGACTCTTAGATTGTGTGATGCTCTAACAAATGTGTTGAAGTTCTTGCAGAGAACCTGGAAACATCTTGCGTGAGCCTCATATGGAGTTCTTAAAGGACAAGGACTGATCCTCTTGTTGTTCTTGTAGATGTTGAGCAGAGGTCTTGCAGATGTGATATGGAGATCTGCTTCAAGTTAACTGACATCACTTAGCTCTAGCGCAGCTGTCACATACATTTAGGTCCTATTTGCCCTTTCTCTTGTAGGATGTGTAGATATTCATTACAACACATGTAGATTTAGTAGACAATAAGGAGTCTTGCAGGTCTAGTTAAAGTCGAGCAGAGGTCCAATAAGTGTTTTTGTTGTTGTACAGTTGCAATCAGAAATATTCAACCCCCCCAAAGATTTTAAGGATTTATCAATTGCAGTTTTTTCAAAGATCAAGATTCTGCTTCAGATGACTTCTGAGTTGAGTGATACATGAAATCCACACAGAAAATGCATGATGTAGTATTTGTGTGTAACAGTATATTCTGTTATGAGCCATGTCATAATTATTAAACCCTGATATAATATTGTAGTTTTTAAAGCTGTCTGACAGTTTTTATGACCTAAAGTGGAGTTGAAACATAATTAAGCCTCTGGGAACTCTATAATACTCCTTCATTTATTTCAGCTGGGATGCATATATATATATATATACTCTTTGGTGGGATTTAAAGAAGGCAGGTGCAGCACGGAAGCCATCAAACATCACTGAGCCTGAGGCACGTGAAAAATGGGCAAAGGTTCTGATCGAGATGTGTGAGAAGCTTGACCACACTTACTGAAAACATTTTTCAGAAGTTATAAAAGTTAGAGGATGCTCCTCAAGGTCCTGAAGCTGGGGGTTGAATATTACTGAACATGCACACATGTTAACAGAGTTACATTTTTCATTTGAACTTCAAAGTTAAGTCAACTTCTGTCATTATCAGTCATCAACATCACTATAATGTATTTTGAGGTGAGGGGGTTGAATAATTCTGATTACAACTGTAGATCCATAATGGTCTTGTAGCTCTACATCTTCTCTATCTTCTAGGTCCTGCAAAGTTCTTGAAGGACCTGTGAGGATTTAACAGGGTCCTTGTTGAACTTGTGGAAGTCGCACAGAGGTTTTGTCAGGAAGGTCAATCAGAAGGAGAAGCTCAGTCATTTCAAAGTGGATGGTGAGGTAATAGGAAGACATCCAGGACAGAGTCCACTGCTTCATCTTAGCAGCTGCCTCAGGAGTCAGTTTCCTCTGGGATCTTCTTCAAGTTCGGTGGTGGGGACTCATTCTGTATTGGTTGCAAGGGTCTAGATCCACGCTGTCTCAGACTGCAGGACAGAGGGTCTTGTTCACCAGGAAACATGGTGTCCGTCACAGTCTGGAAGCACAGAATTAAATACAAAACAGAGATGTGTGTACTACAATAAGTTGTGACATATTAGATCTGTGCCACAGCACAAACTGAGGTGATACCAAACTAGACAAACATAAAACAAATTCACTGTACCCGGTTCTCAGCCAGGGCCCTTTTAGCCATGTAGTGCTCCCTCTTAATCTTCATCTCCACCTCCTCAGGGACGTCGGGGACCATCATGTCGATCAGACGACCAATGAAGAAGACCACATGCTTAGGAACAGGGAAGAGCAGTCATGATCCATTCACTCACCAGGAGCCAAACCTAGAGCTTTCTTCACTTGTTGACTGCTCAGCTCCAGCCCAGCTGAAGCAGGTGAATAGGGTGGACCAGATTAAGTCTGGATTTGGAGAATGATTGTGTCACAGTGGCAGAACTAAGCTGCACCATTTCAAGGATATCTTCAAAAGCATCCAATGAATGCAGCCTTCTCTCTCCAAGCAACAAAGGCTCAGACGAGTGGATCCTTCTCAGTATTGAAATGAGATAATGGTGGCAAACGATGCAACCTGAACATCAGCAGGGTACACTTAAAGTGTCGGGCTTGAGTTGTATAAAATCTTCCATAGACGAGAGCATCTAAACCTTCCACACTCTTTAGATGAACCTGAGGTGTGAGACACAGAGACACTGACACTAACCTCAAAGACGATAACGAAAGCCAGTTGTATGGCGAGGAGGTGAAAGAAATGAGGCAGGTATTGACCCTGTTCATCCCTGAAACCCTGATACCTGCAGACAAAAGAGAATTCACATCATTATTGTCTTATGATGATATAAAACTCATAGTTCACTTCCTCTGCTCTATTACAACCGGGCTGCTCTTCTACAGATTTGTTGTCTCGTCGATTGAGAGTGAAAATGATATTTTTTCAATGTTTCAATGTTTATTGGTTGAATATGTCGACTTCCAGTAGCCTACCCTTTTCAAAATAAAAGCACTACAGCAATTCTGTTGACTAAATCCACTATTTGTTTAAAAAAGGATTTTACTGTGAAATATTTGCTGGAGCAGAAGATGAACAGCATCACATTGTATAGTACTGGTATTGAGTATATAGGAGTACCGGTACTTTATACAAGAAAATGCAGAAGTATTTGTGGCCATTTTGAAAATGGCCACAAATACTTCTGCATTTGTCTACGTATGAACCTAGCACTGACAGAAGCGCAGCAGGCACGCACGCTGTCAGTGTGGACAACAGACAACCCAGACACGTAGCGGAACCGCAGCACAGACCTGGTGGAGACGTCATGTCAGTGTCACATGGACCAGCAGTGACGCGCCACCCTGAAGGATGTGTGTTGGTGTTGCGGTTTCGTTTCCTACCTGCAGGAGGTGCTCTTGCCTTGCTGGGTGTAGTTGTGGGACGTTGCCAATGTGAAGTTGACGAAGCCGCTCAGTGTGCTGTCTCTGGTGTAGCGGTAGTACAGACGAGGCAGGAAGGACGAGGTGAACGCTATGAGGAACGCCTGAGAACGCAGATATGGAAAAGGTCAAAGATCTGTATTCATATGGTCACATACACATTCATACAGTGCATCTGTGAGCTGTGCTTTTTCTATGAAGACACTTCAGGGATTAATGTCTTGCTCAAGGACACTTTGGCACACAGATGGGCTGGCATCAAGCCCCCCCTGCTTATAAACGCTGTTTGAAGACGTCAGTGTTCACTCAGTGACTTGTCAGACTAAAGATAGAAGTGCATGAGAGGGTCTTACGTTGCTGAGGACAGCTGTGTGTGTGATGAACTGCATGATGGGTAACCAGATGCCGATGTCCTGAGCTTGCTCCACCACAGGGCGGCGATATTCAGTAACAAACTTCTGTGCATCCAGTCGGATCTCCACCCAGTTATTAATGAGCGCGAAGACAGGAGCGAGAGGACAAGCCGCCACAAAGATGGTGATGAACCCAAACTGAATCACTGAGGAAGACGAGGAGGATGAAGAGTGACAGGTTCATGCTAAACACTACATCTCCCAGCAGCCCCGTCACTCACCCATCTCCAGGTACTCGCTGAGGAGACCTTCACACACCAGGAGCTGGTAGTCGGCCTCCCAGGGAGGGAGCTCCCCCTGCTGGTGCTGTTCCCACTGAGCCTCCTCTCCTCCATCTTCCTTCACCTCCCTCTGCACTGGACTCATCCTCCTCTTCTGCCACCAGGCCTTTAACTTCCTGCCAAATAATGAACCCTAACCCTTAACTTTCATTCAGAGTAATAAATGTCTTAACACAAGACCTTCAGTGACTGTATATAAAGACCATCATTACAACCAGTCATCATCATGTACAGTCATTATAAATGCATCATATATATATTTCAGTGTGCTTACGGGATGATGAACTCCTGGATGTTATTTATCAGCTGTTTTCCGACCATGATCACCAGCAGCTCTTGAGCCAGTTCAACCAGACACCCTCCTGCTCCACACTGAAACACAAACCCTCAGATATCAATCAGACCATCGCCCACAGAAACATCCATATCTGGGTACATTTGAGGCATGTTCTGTCTTCGTGTATTCTTCATCTTCATCAGACACACAACAGACTCACATCTTCATTACGAATTCCAAACAGAGTGTTGTAGTTTCCAGGGTAACCAACAAACCTGAACACACACAAACAGACAAAGATTCAGCGTTACACAAAGAATGACACGTTTCGTGTTCTTCGTGTCTTATTCCATCACATGGACACTTTCTGCTGCTTCATTTGAAAGGTTCAGTGTGTAAGATACAGATGAAAGGATAAGCTGCCAGAAAGTGAACCTCAGATAATCCCTCTCACCTGCCTTTGAAGAAGGCGATGTAAACCGGAGACGAGTAGAAGTTGACAAACTGGAAGATGAAAACTTTGAGGATGAACATGTCTTCGTACTTACTCTGAGTGCGATGCATTTCTGACACACACACACACACACACACACACACACACACACACACACACACACACACACACCGGATTTAAAAATGTCATCTGACTGAACACACCCAGAACATATATACAGACATGAGGTCATTAAACAGAACATTATACACACACTGTCAACACAGTAAATCCTTTCTGTACATTAAGACTCTGTATTATTTTAAAGCATTACAAACCAGCAGAATGAAGTATTTAATATATTCACTATTTAACACGATCACCATCACACCAACATATTGTTACTTGACAATAAGCTTGGAACTTAGAAATTACTTTAGTTGGTGAATTAAATTATTAAAAAAGAAAGAAACAAAAATGGAAAATGTCTTGATGAACAAAATGTATCAAACTTTCATCACAACTATAATAATGTTTAATAAATACATTCAATTTAACAGGTAACTGATGGAGAAATCAAGTGACTAAAATCTGTTAAGAATCTGAGCATGAGGAGGGTGAGGATGAAGGTGTGACTCACCCCAGCGGGTGAGCATGTGGGCCAGAGCCGTGTAAACCCTGGACAACATGAGGATGACCAACAGGTTCAACACTGACGATGTCAAACTGGCTATTCTCCCAGCCTACACACACACACACACACACACACACACACACACACACACACACACACACACACACACACACACACACACACACACACACACACACACACACACACACAAACACACACACACACACACACACACACACACACACACACAGTTTTACCAGGGTTATTACTATAGATAAGATAAAGCTGAGGGTCATGACATCTTTGTTGATGTTGTTTTGTTATGTGCTATTGTTGTGTTGTTGTGTTGTTGTGTTGTACTGACAGAGAGGCTGAAGAAGCTGTTTCTGGACTTGTAGATGAGGATGCTGAGGATGCTGCGGCACAGAATGATGGCGATGAGGCACATCAGCACCAACACAATCTGCACACAGGAAGGTCAAAACAACACGTTAACACAACCTGTGACCACACGTCATTTCATGTCCGTTATAAACCTCCTGCTTCCGCGGCTGAGGGTCAGAGGTCAGGAGACTGACCATGATGATGATGACCATGCAGCCGCTCAACGTTCTGTTGAATCGTTTGTTTTCAGGAAAATAAGGTTCCTCTGCGCCCGTCACCGGGTTCCTCACGGTCATCGGTGCCATGGCGGTGAACTCTGGACGAGGTCGCTCCTGAAAAGGGACAACATTGATTTACTGTAAACCTTAAATGACTTTAAATGTCCTTCTGTTACATCCAGGGATCCGTCTGTTGATTCTGTCTCCTCTGATGTCAAACAAGGACCCCAGACCGTGGAGAGGTGCAGTTCATCTGATCTGAATACTGATGTTGACATTTGCAGAAACATCAGGTTTGAGGAATCAGATTTACTTCAATGGACAAAAAGCTGTTTGAACTTTCTTATGAAGTCACGTGGATTTCTGCTGCCTGTCGACGCCCCTCGTTGTCCTGCAGCATCAGAACCAGTTTGACGGTTTATTAACTTCCTGTTGTGAAACTTCACCTCGTTTTCCTCGAAGTCGGAGCAGTTCCACCGATGAGACAGAGACGAGCAGCTTCTCTTCCAGTACTCCAGGAAGGTGACGGCCCACAGGGACATGAAGACGCTGAGAAACACCGTCCCTCCATTATCAAACAGGATACCTGCCTGAAGACAGACAGAGAGAGAGACAGATGGACAGACAGGTGGACACAGAGAGACAGGTAGACTGAGGAGAGACAGGTGGAGTGAGAGACATGTGGACAGAGAGACAGGTGGACAGAGAGAGACAGGTGGACTGAGGAGAGACAGGTGGTCAGAGAGACAGGTGGAGTGAGAGACAGGTGGACAGAGAGACAGGTGGACAGAGAGAGACAGGTGGACTGAGAGACAGGTCGACTGAGAGACAGGTAGACTGAGAGACAGGTGGACTGAGGACAGACAGGTGGACAGAGAGAGACAGGTGGACTGAGAAACAGGTGGACTGAGGAGAGACAGGTGGTCAGAGAGACAGGTGGACTGAGAGACAGGTGGACTGAGGAGAGACAGGTGGTCAGAGAGACAGGTGGAGTGAGAGACAGGTGGACAGAGAGAGACAGGTGGACTGAGAGACAGGTGGACTGAGGAGAGACAGGTGGTCAGAGAGACAGGTGGAGTGAGAGACAGGTGGACAGAGAGACAGGTGGACAGAGAGAGACAGGTGGACTGAGAGACAGGTGGACTGAGGAGAGACAGGTGGTCAGAGAGACAGGTGGAGTGAGAGACAGGTGGACAGAGAGACAGGTGGACAGAGAGAGACAGGTGGACTGAGAGACAGGTGGACTGAGGAGAGACAGGTGGACTGAGAGACAGGTGGACTGAGGAGAGACAGGTGGACTGAGAGACAGGTGGACTGAGAGACAGGTGAACTGAGAGACAGGTGGAGTAAGAGACAGGTGGTCAGAGAGACAGGTGGACAGAGAGACAGGTGGACTGAGAGACAGGTGGACTGAGAGACAGGTGGAGTGAGAGACAGGTGGACTGAGAGACAGGTGGAGTGAGAGACAGGTGGACAGAGAGACAGGTGGACTGAGATACAGGTGGAGTGAGAGAGACAGGTGGACAGAGAGAGACAGGTGGACAGAGAGAGACAGGTGGAGTGAGCGACAGGTGGACAGAGAGAGACAGGTGGACTGAGGAGAGACAGGTGGACTGAGGAGAGACAGGTGGACTGAGAGACAGGTGGAGTGAGAGACAGGTGGTCAGAGAGACAGGTGGACAGAGAGAGACAGGTGGACAGAGAGACAGGTGGACTGAGAGAGACAGGTGGACTGAGAGACAGGTGGACACAGAGAGACAGGTGGACAGAGAGAGACAGGTGGACTGAGGAGAGACAGGTGGACTGAGAGACAGGTGGACAGAGAGACAGGTGGACAGAGAGACAGGTGGACAGAGAGAGACAGGTGGACTGAGAGACAGGTGGACTGAGAGACAGGTGGACAGAGAGAGACAGGTGGACTGAGAGACAGGTGGACAGAGAGACAGGTGGACAGAGAGAGACAGGTGGACTGAGGACAGACAGGTGGACTGAGGACAGACAGGTGGACTGAGAGACAGGTGGACAGAGAGAGACAGGTGGACTGAGGACAGACAGGTGGACTGAGAGACAGGTGGACAGAGAGAGACAGGTGGACTGAGGACAGCCAGGTGGACTGAGAGACAGGTGGACAGAGAGAGACAGGTGGACTGAGGACAGACAGGTGGACTGAGAGACAGGTGGACAGAGAGAGACAGGTGGACTGAGGACAGACAGGTAGACTGAGAGACAGGTGGACTGAGAGACAGGTGGACAGAGAGACAGGTGGACAGAGAGAGACAGGTGGACTGAGGACAGACAGGTGGACTGAGGACAGACAGGTGGACTGAGAGACAGGTGGACAGAGAGAGACAGGTGGACTGAGGACAGACAGGTGGACTGAGAGACAGGTGGACAGAGAGAGACAGGTGGACTGAGGACAGCCAGGTGGACTGAGAGACAGGTGGACAGAGAGAGACAGGTGGACTGAGGACAGACAGGTGGACTGAGAGACAGGTGGACAGAGAGAGACAGGTGGACTGAGGACAGACAGGTGGACTGAGAGACAGGTGGACTGAGAGACAGGTGGACAGAGAGAGACAGGTGGACTGAGAGACAGGTGGACTGAGAGACAGGTGGACAGAGAGACAGGTGGACAGAGAGAGACAGGTGGACTGAGGACAGACAGGTGGACTGAGGACAGACAGGTGGACTGAGAGACAGGTGGACAGAGAGAGACAGGTGGACTGAGGACAGACAGGTGGACTGAGAGACAGGGGGACAGAGAGAGACAGGTGGACTGAGGACAGCCAGGTGGACTGAGAGACAGGTGGACAGAGAGAGACAGGTGGACTGAGGACAGACAGGTGGACTGAGAGACAGGTGGACAGAGAGAGACAGGTGGACTGAGGACAGACAGGTGGACAGAGAGAGACAGGTGGACTGAGGACAGACAGGTGGACTGAGGACAGACAGGTGGACTGAGAGACAGGTGGACAGAGAGAGACAGGTGGACTGAGGACAGACAGGTGGACAGAGAGAGACAGGTGGACTGAGGACAGACAGGTGGACAGAGGACAGACAGGTGGACTGAGGACAGACAGGTGGACTGAAAGAGACAGACAGGTGGACTGAGGACAGACAGGTGGACAGAAAGAGACAGGTGGACTGAGGACAGACAGGTGGACAGAAAGAGACAGACAGGTGGACTGAGGACAGACAGGTGGACAGAAAGAGACAGGTGGACTGAGGACAGACAGGTGGACAGAGAGAGACAGGTGGACAGAAAGAGACAGACAGGTGGACTGAGGACAGACAGGTGGACTGAGGACAGACAGGTGGACTGAGAGACAGGTGGACAGAGAGAGACAGGTGGACTGAGGACAGACAGGTGGACTGAGAGACAGGTGGACAGAGAGAGACAGGTGGACTGAGGACAGACAGGTGGACTGAGAGACAGGTGGACAGAGAGACAGGTGGACAGAGAGAGACAGGTGGACAGAGAGACAGGTGGACTGAGAGAGACAGGTGGACTGAGAGACAGGTGGACTGAGGAGAGACAGGTGGACACAGAGAGACAGGTGGACAGAGAGAGACAGGTGGACTGAGGAGAGACAGGTGGACTGAGAGACAGGTGGACAGAGAGACAGGTGGACAGAGAGACAGGTGGACAGAGAGAGACAGGTGGACTGAGAGACAGGTGGACTGAGAGACAGGTGGACAGAGAGAGACAGGTGGACTGAGAGACAGGTGGACTGAGAGACAGGTGGACAGAGAGACAGGTGGACAGAGAGAGACAGGTGGACTGAGGACAGACAGGTGGACTGAGGACAGACAGGTGGACTGAGAGACAGGTGGACAGAGAGAGACAGGTGGACTGAGGACAGACAGGTGGACTGAGAGACAGGTGGACAGAGAGAGACAGGTGGACTGAGGACAGCCAGGTGGACTGAGAGACAGGTGGACAGAGAGAGACAGGTGGACTGAGGACAGACAGGTGGACTGAGAGACAGGTGGACAGAGAGAGACAGGTGGACTGAGGACAGACAGGTAGACTGAGAGACAGGTGGACTGAGAGACAGGTGGACAGAGAGACAGGTGGACAGAGAGAGACAGGTGGACTGAGGACAGACAGGTGGACTGAGGACAGACAGGTGGACTGAGAGACAGGTGGACAGAGAGAGACAGGTGGACTGAGGACAGACAGGTGGACTGAGAGACAGGTGGACAGAGAGAGACAGGTGGACTGAGGACAGCCAGGTGGACTGAGAGACAGGTGGACAGAGAGAGACAGGTGGACTGAGGACAGACAGGTGGACTGAGAGACAGGTGGACAGAGAGAGACAGGTGGACTGAGGACAGACAGGTGGACTGAGAGACAGGTGGACTGAGAGACAGGTGGACAGAGAGAGACAGGTGGACTGAGAGACAGGTGGACTGAGAGACAGGTGGACAGAGAGACAGGTGGACAGAGAGAGACAGGTGGACTGAGGACAGACAGGTGGACTGAGGACAGACAGGTGGACTGAGAGACAGGTGGACAGAGAGAGACAGGTGGACTGAGGACAGACAGGTGGACTGAGAGACAGGTGGACAGAGAGAGACAGGTGGACTGAGGACAGCCAGGTGGACTGAGAGACAGGTGGACAGAGAGAGACAGGTGGACTGAGGACAGACAGGTGGACTGAGAGACAGGTGAACAGAGAGAGACAGGTGGACTGAGGACAGACAGGTGGACAGAGAGAGACAGGTGGACTGAGGACAGACAGGTGGACTGAGGACAGACAGGTGGACTGAGGACAGACAGGTGGACTGAGAGACAGGTGGACAGAGAGAGACAGGTGGACTGAGGACAGACAGGTGGACAGAGAGAGACAGGTGGACTGAGAGACAGGTGGACTGAGGAGAGACAGGTGGTCAGAGAGACAGGTGGAGTGAGAGACAGGTGGACAGAGAGACAGGTGGACAAAGAGAGACAGGTGGACTGAGAGACAGGTGGACTGAGGAGAGACAGGTGGTCAGAGAGACAGGTGGAGTGAGAGACAGGTGGACAGAGAGACAGGTGGACAGAGAGAGACAGGTGGACTGAGAGACAGGTGGACTGAGGAGAGACAGGTGGACTGAGAGACAGGTGGACTGAGGAGAGACAGGTGGACTGAGAG